>NW_024582569.1:617388-686822 GCF_018398535.1 Haplochromis burtoni
AAACTAGCAAAAAATTACAAAATTATAATTCCTTTGTAAGTGAGCAACTTCTTTAGGGGTGGCTGTAGCTCAGGAGGTAGAGCAGGTCACCTACTGATCGGAAGGTTGATGGTTCAATCCTTGGCTCCTCCAGTTTGCATGTCAAGTATCCTTGGGCAAGATACTATCCCCAAGTTGCTCTCCATCGGAGTGTGAATGTAGTTAGATAACACTAAGTATAGATAAAGTGCTTGTGAGAATGGGTGAATGTGGCATGTTGTATAGAGTGCCTCGAGTACTCCGAGAGAGTAGAAAAGCGCTATATAAGCATCAGTCCATTTACTTGTGAATTCAGCAAGTGCTCAAATAATTATTTTCTCCACTTTGTACTGTACGAGCCAGATATCTACATGCCACCTTTTAATTTTGTGCAACAAAAAAACAAACTTCCTTCCTCTCGCATCAGCGGTTTCAAATTAAAAGCAGAAAAGCAGGATTTGTGCTTCAAATACAGAATTTAACAAAAGTAAACACAGCACATTTTGGGGCAGAGTATATAAACCACTTTAATCATGATGTAATAAAGTTTGTGAAAAACTAAATGTTTAGAAAATAAACTCATGAGTCTTCCCTTCTTGGGAATATCTTATATATAATTCCACTTCCTGCCATATGTATTTATTTCGTGCTTTTGCATCATTTATACACAAGGCCCCAGATCTCAAATCAGCAGATAAGAGCCGCCTCTCCTCCTTTTTCTCTATTATTACTTACGATGTTTCCAGGCAAACCCGGTTTCCCCGGTAGCCCGTCGTTTCCAGGGATACCCTGAAAGAAGGAACTGAGGTTGAACTAGTTTGTTGCCAATCGAGGGCTAGCCACTCCCATCGGCACCAATGGTAAAGGCAGAGTCAAAGGGGCAGTGCCAAAATGACGAAACCTCTTCCCTCTCCGGCCATGTCTTATGAAACTTGGAAAAAAAAAAGTCTCGGAACACTACTGAATTTAAAAAAACAAAAAACAAATGCACTCTTTTCAAAGACATGATATCTCCAACCCAGTCACTTCTAAAGTTTCTTACGCCTTTGACTCTTGCAGCACAGATCAGAGCATCACTTTATTTGAAGGTCTGTTTAAATGAAAAAAAAGAAAAAACTTCTCAAATGAGCCAAATTCATACTTTGAGTAAGCTTTGCATCATTTGGTGTATTTAAAGCCAGACCTTCAAATAACTGTTCATGTCTTGACTGACATTCAGAAAGCTTGCTCAGTTGCTTCCCACATGGGTTAAAGCTCGAAGCACCAGATGGGTTAGTGCGTTTTTGAAGTTTAAACTTGATTTGATCCTTAACCTGCTTGTGTCCAAGCTACTGCACACATACTTTATATAATGACAGTTCATTTCCTACATGCATAATATGGATTTAATTCACCCATGAAAATGCGAAGCACGTTAAAGCCTTATTTATGAACCCAAATTGCCCAAGCTCAAAGCCTACATAAGTAGCTTCTTTTTTTCAATTCAGCATAATGAAGCAGCTTCTGAATTGAAGCAAAGACATAACCCCTCCCCCCTGACCATCCTACTTGCACTCTCGCTTATACCTGAGGTCCTTGGCTTCCAATAACTCCCTGAGGCCCAGGGGGTCCAGGTGGGCCAGGAGGTCCTGGGGGACCCTGCAACATATGAAGGGAGGACCACAAATTATTACATCATAGTCTGACAGTGAAACCCCCCAAAAAAGGAGACGAGCGCTGCGATTTTCCAAACAAAGTTTGCAAGGTAACAACAGACACACAGCGTTCACACAAAGCCTAAGCTGTCATACAGGACGGCTCGGCTGACAGATCAGACCTGAGGCCCGGGCTGCCACGTGTTTATTGGAGTTCCTGGAGCTCCCTGCAAGGCAAGAATAGTCAAAATCAGAGATGCACCTTTGCTCGCAGGATATACAGAAAGCACACAGTGTGATGTTAAGAATTACACAACAAATGTCAAACTACAGAAAACTGTGGAAGAGCAAAAAAAAGAGAGAAAAAGAAATTTAAAAAAAACTCAGCAGTTTCTTTTTTCTCAACATGTTACCTTTGGACTCGCACCAAATCATCCGACCTGTGCACTTAAAACATACACTGAGCAGCAATGCTCTCTCTACTTTAGATGAATTTGCCTGTCCACATGTAGTGATTCCAGCGTGGGTGTACTTACAGGTCCGCCTACGCCCGTGTGCGGCATTAGGCAGCCGCACTCTCCAGGTTCACCCTGAAATATACATAAAAAAGACCCCAAAAAGCAGATCTTTAAAAAAAGAATCAAACAGTAAAGTGAAACTGGGCACGATTTTAAGCACAGGCTGCAAAAACGAGCCCTCATTCAAGATTAAAACTGCTCTTGTTACAGGAAGAAAGCCAGAAGTCTTTCAGCTTTCGTGGCACTTTTGTTCCGTTTTGTTAAATCTTGATGTGTTACAAAGACACTTGCAACTGGCAGGAATTTAAAGTTGCTGTTTTTTTTTATTTTATTCATACTGTGTCAGGAATATGAAGTGCAGCAATACACAAAACTGCCCAAAAAGCTTTAACTTTTGCATATATACAATGAACATGCAATTGTACAATTACACAAATACAGCTAACATAAGAGGAAACCACATAATATCTCTTCATATGCATCTGTTCTCACTATAGTCCAACCAAAATCATTTTTTTCAGAGTATGCATGAGCCACAGAGTCTTAATAAATCCACAGAATAAAGGCTAAGTTACCTCTTGCACATTTTTTCTGTTTTCGGATTTTTTTTCCAACTTCTTATTCTTTCTTAACTTTATTCTTCTTTTCACCTCAGCCCTCACAAACAACTCTGCCCCCACATCTTATACCCCTCCCGACCCTTAAACTCTGCCTCTGCCACGTCTTCATCTCTCCCACCCGCTCGGTGACAGTCTGGACCAGTGGCTCTGATGAATTCAGTAATTAATAGTCTCGCACACGCTCTCTCTTAAGGCCCCCAAAACTCCTCTTGTCTGCCAGCAACAGTACACTTGTCACCTCCACTGCTACTCTATATGTGCCCTGAGGCCGGTGCGTGCACGTACATGTGTGTGTGTGTATGCGTGTGTGTGTGTGTGTGTGTGTGTGTGTGTGTGTGTGTGAGACAAGGGATTGGGCAAGGCTGGTGTGGTAGTGGGGTGTTGAGCCATCTCTTGTGATTACCATCTGTTCCACCCTCTTTATATTAAAACCCCTCCAGTTTCCTTCATCCAAACAAAACGGTAGACTTACCTTGTCCCCTTTAGCTCCATCAAGCCCCTGCAAGAGTAGGAGACAGAGCAAACACACACACACAGACACACACAGACACGAACAGACACACACACACACGAACACACAAAGACAAACACTTAGTTACTCTTGCTTTGTTGTTTCAGAAGAAAGCTCACGGGGCAGTGAGCTGAGAGCAGATCAGGGGACGGAGGATGAGATGGGAGCAGATATCGCCTCTGTTATGGATCGAGGCAGACATCCTTGGTTACAAATGATGCCTAAATCAAGGACAATTCCCAAAGAAGCTCAAAGAAAATTAAAAGTCTGAAAAGACGCTAACGCACGGGCGACGACTCGAGTTTGCCACTTGAATTTCTCTGACAACTCTCTGAATTGCAGATTCATAAGTAACAAAAACATGTGAAAAACATGTGATTGAAACAGACTTTAAATGAACAACTCACAGGTCTTCCATCAGCTCCTGGCAGTCCCGTGGAGCCGCGGGCTCCATCTCTACCCTGTGGGTCAAAAAAGGAAATAGGAGAGGGTGTTTGAAAACATATAAGCATTACATCATATGGAGAGGCAGAAAGACATATTTACGTCATACCGGGGGGCCTGTTACTCCAACGCCCAGGGGACCAGGTGGTCCAGGAAGCCCAGAGTCACCTTTGAAGCCCTGTGAACAGTAAAAACCCAACACATAAGTTTAAAGAGGGTTCATGTAACTGTACAAAGGCAATTTAGAGTTTAAGTCACTTGTTTTTTCTGCTACCTTCTCCCCTGCAGGGCCAGCAGGCCCAGGTGATCCTCTGGCACCAGCAGGTCCCTGTACAAAAAGCAGAGATTAGACTAAAGTCTACATATGCAGTGTAAAGAAATAACAATGCACTTTAAAAATAGGAGAAGCCTACTACAAGTCCTGGGAGTCCTCTTGGTCCCTCTTCACCCTATGATGGAAACACAAACAACAACAACAACAAAAAAGAATCTGAAGGTTAACGAAGTCTGGGGAGAAAAGAGCAAAGATATGGACAAAGACTGACAAATCAATGAGCTGTTATTCCGCGAGAGGTCAAAGGATTTCAGAGAGAAGAAACTCCCAAATTACTTTATGGTGGTTATTTACAACTCCACTGTCAGATCTACGAGACCGTAAAACTCTAATCGCTGATGTCATGGGGGAATTTGGTGCAGTGAGATTAAAACAGCATCCACCTAGGAGCTGCATGAGTGTTGTGTCTAACAGCTGTTTCAAATGTCAACATCAAACTTGATCCAGATGGTTTCTTTTTTTTTTCCCTCAGGAGACGTCAGCCTTACTTGTGGTCCTGGAAGGCCAATTCCTGGGACTCCGACTTCTCCCTATAGACGACAAAATACATTGACAGTGAATCAGTCATCCATATTTATTTATAAACATGATAATATAATAAATGGGAATTCACACCTTGATTCCTTTGGGACCGACGGGGCCCTGCACACCAGGCAAACCTGGCTTTCCCTGAAATGACAAAACCCCCCCCAAAAAAACAAGCTCATCATGTGCAATTCTCACAGCACAGAACTTAAAGTATATCCACTTATAAACAAGTGCCTTTACATTTTTGCCAGACTTTCCTTCTCCTGGGGGGCCGGGGTCTCCTTTCTCTCCTTTGGGGCCTGGCACAGCTACACCGTCACCCACAACAGCACCAGCAGAAGGGCAGCTGGTACACGCATCCCCCTGTAAAAAATAAACAAATAAAATAATAAAATAAAAGCAAATCAGCAAATCCAAAATCACAATCCAAGTAGCTCAGGACGAATCAAACTTCATTCCAACTTCTGTGTCTCCATTTAGCTAATCAGCATCAATTCTAACTCCTATTTCCTAATATGTAATAGATGCTCTCAATGGATGGAGAGACAAATCTAAGTCCATTTAAAAAAAACAAATTAGATGTCTAAGGTACAGAGACACGACTGACACATTTTATACTGGCACTGGCATCAGAGGATGGAAGGTAAAGGTCCAGGAATGCTAAACTACCTTTTCTCCCTTCAAGCCCCGTTGGCCATCCCGACCATGGTCTCCAGGCAGTCCTGGGGCTCCAGTAGCTCCATCTAATCCATTCTCTCCTCGATCTCCTTGCTCACCCTGGTTAAATTGAAATTCATTGTTAAAAGGAGAGGCAGTGACCTGTATTTAGTGTGCACAATGCTCAAAATGAATTCTAGGTAGGCTTCTTTTTTTTTTTCCACCAAGAACAACTAAAAGACTGTGAGTGATGCAACCTTTCTGATGGTTTCATGCTATGATACTTATTGACAGCTGGCTGCAGCATGAATTGTATCATCAAAGGTAGTGGAGAAGAAGATTTCTAGTGAGCAAACACAGACGTGAATAATGCATGATATTAATAAAAAAGGTTTTGCGATCTTATGAGAAAGAAAATGTACACGTATGGTGGATGCCACCAATACCCACAATGCAGTTTTACACTAATTGGAAACCTTTGAGTATTTACAAGGCAGCTCCACAGGGTAGCTAAGAATTCCCTCCCCAACATCAACCAGGCCAGTATTTTTGTCTGATCTATGTTTATGTGGAAAAAAAAAATCAATCTCAGTATTCCAGTAACTATCTTCCTCCGCTTTGAAGTTGAAGCAGAGTGATTCCTGTGGATGACTTTCAAGGTAATTTAAGGCAGCTTGGCTCTGTTATTGGGAGATTTATTTCTCGGTTTTATAGGTAAAGTGATGCGAATGTTCCACCACATGGATTCTGTGATCTAAAATAAGCACAATATTTAATACGCGGCGTGGGATTCCTCCAGACATCCTTGGCCTGTGCTTATGTGAGAACGCCTGGCTGCCTCTAAAGGCCACCAAAAACTCCAAATAGTCTCATTTTGTCAGCATACTGCTTTGGTTATGTGGGCACTGGGTAAATGTCACAGAATGGTTGTAGATTTCATATGTGGGGTTTAATTTCTTAACTTACTAGGTCAAACCATAGGAGACATTACTGAGTAATTTACCTTTTCTCCTTTGGCACCAGGCAGCCCTGATGGGCCCTGTAAAGTAAAAAAAAAAAAGAGGATGTAAAAATGTAAAAAAAAATGCATGCACGCAGGTAGAAACACAAACATGCACGTGCACTTTCAAAACACATGTGCAGTCATCTGCAAATACTGTGGGAGCCTCTATCCATTCAGATAAAATAAAAACTGTTGACACAGAGCTAACCACAGAAGCAAACAGCATGTAATTGGGGGGATGACACAAGCCAAAAGAGATTTATTATACTTAGTAGCACTTCTGTGGTAAGAGGAGATTTGCTGTATAGCCGATTTGTACAATAAGTATTATGGGTTGACGCACCCTTGAGGCACAATCTTTCAGTACCTTAAAAGTCTCACTCATCAAGATAATGCTTAATCCTTTTTACTCTGCAAGGATCGGAAAGAAGCTGCATTGGTTTTGTGGAATTTGCATAATGCGATTTGAGTTACTAATTCTGATGAAGATCACTTATGGAAGTAATGGTGTGTGCAGTGCTGTTTCCATTTTTGTTTGTTCTTGGGTTTGGTTGCAAGTTATGTCACTGTTACATGCTAATTTAGCCAAGTGGCATTGTTTCTTTTTAAGGATTTATAGAGGTTTCGTTCTGTTAAAAGGGAGTTTTTCTGTCCCACTGTCGCCAAGTTCTTGCTCATAAGGGGGTCATCTGATTGTTGGGGTTTTCTCTGTCGGGGCTTTACCTTAAAAATATAAAGCACCCTGAAGCAACTGCTGTTGTGATTTGGCACTATATAAATAAATATTTTATTCCTTCTTTCATACCGTTGTGCTCTCTACAAGCAAAGCCAAGAAGGTCTTAAAAGGTGCTACCCTGTCATTAGCACTTCCATCTACATGTTTCTTTGAGATACAGTTATTTTAGCAGCAATACAGTAAAATACGCTGCACCGTTTCTGTAATTTTTTCCTAACTGAAAAGAAGACAACCATACATGAACATATTAGAATAATCTAAGGTGAAGCTGTTTTTGGATTCCAAAAAGATGCTTCGAATCAGTGCGATGGATACGCACCTGTTTGCCTTCAGCCCCAAGACCTGGAGGTCCTGGTGGCCCCTGAGGGCCTGGTTCACCTTGACTGCCTTTTGCTCCCACTGGCATTTTGATATTAGCAGGTATCCGGCCAACCTCTGATGATTCACACACACCACACTCGCCCTAGGGAAAGCAAGGGAGTCAACAAGATGAGTTTGCATAATAAAAATATTAAAGGATACAAAACCAACAAATACATCCGCACTTACCTTCTCACCCTTTTGGCCCGGAGAACTAACACCAGGCTGCCCTTGTTCTCCCTTAGAATGTATAAACGTAAAATTAAAAAACCTTGGAATAACATAACATATAAAACACTCAGTAGTAAGAAATGGAGAGGATTTCGGAGTGAAGAACCTCTAGCTGAAAACAATACCACTTGTTAAAGTAGAACTTGAGATATTTTTTATGAGATACAAAGCTTGGAAGGTAGACTTGAAAGGTTTTTTGTCTCAGTAGGAGACATGGAATATAGTGTCGTTCTTCTTTTAATAGCATGCATGCTGACATTAACAAACTTGGATGGTGAACATAGAGAATGAAGATTCCATACTCTTAACTTGTGCCAGGAAACATTGGGAGTTTATATGCTAATGCTACTTTTAATCTAAATCGCTAACTTCTGCAGCTGTGATGTATTACATTTAACTCATGCTAAACATTCACAGGTTAGGGCACAGTTCTCGCTCATTAGATTGTGGGAAGTACATATTTATATTTAGTATATATTTTCATATTCTTGGCAGTTATTATCACCACTAGAGCTACAGTTTTCATGTCAATTTCATGTGCTATTTTAGCATGCTAGCAGGGGTACTGGGGTTTTAATTTAGCAAGATGAAAAGTGTGGTAATGTTGTGTTAGTGAGCCAAAAAGAGTACCAGGGTGTTACTTTGGTGAGCTTGAGAAAGTACAAACGTGTTAATGTGACGAGATAGAAAGGGTGCAAACGTGTTAATTCAACAAACTAAAAAGAGTACCAAGGTGTTACTTAAGAGAGCTAGGAAAAGCACCAAAGTGGTACACATAGACAGGAGAAAACATTAATCTTCTAATCTTCTGAGGTGGAAAGATTAAGCCAATGCAGAAGAGTCTATACTTTCTGTATTAACCTCTGTAAACATTTTCCAGTCTGGTTTTTAAATCTTGGCCATCAAAAGGGATCCAAAACCTTTTGACATATTTTCCTACCTTTTCACCTTTCTGTCCATCCTTGCCACTTGGTCCCCTTGATCCAGGTTTTCCCTGTCTCGTGGGCACATTTTATGATTTCAGTAAATCGGGATGTCATCCAAAAAATGATGTTTAAAAAGAACTGAATCTGAACTTACGGTCTTTCCATCAGCTCCTCTGCTGCCTGGATTACCCTGCAGTGGAGTGGAAGAAAAAAAAAATCACAATCTAAATTTTAAGAATTAATAAAAATGGATGAGTCTTTTCAATTGGTAATTCACATTTGATAGTACAGACCCTACAGGCAGCCATCTAAAAAAATAAAAAATAAATAAGAAATAAAAAATTGGCTTTTGACTACCTAAGCTCTTCACTAATAAGTTTCCCACTGAGGAAAATCCCAATGGCAAACAGTCTGGGGCACTAAAATTAGTGCACTGCTGTGATTATCTTCCTCATGAAGTCTATTAAGAGCTTCACTCAGAAACCTACTGAGTGAGTTCCCCTTATGTAAGCCTTGTCTGCTATTGAGGTCACCTACACTGTTCATGTTTCTTTTTGTGCGACTTACCTGCTCTCCTCTAAGACCAGCCGGCCCTACATCTCCCGGCTGCCCCTGTGTAGGAGAAAAAGTGGACAATATATCATTTTAATTAAGGTACTTATCAATGCACACACATGCGAGCAAATATAGTGACAAAATCACCAATAGGAGTATAGTCAAACAACCCAATTATCCACTCAGTTTAAATATCACTGCTTCCCCTTAGTAGGTCCAAAGTCTTTTTTTGGTTGTTGTTTTTAACTTTGTGTGCAATTTGCTTCTTATTGATCACCAGAATCACATTAATCCCTCGTAAATAGGCTTACCCTCTCTCCTTTCTGCCCAATTCCAGCTTCTCCCTTCTCGCCTTTTTGCTGTTGGGTTTGGGTCATGACACCGGGGACAGAGTTAGAAAACTCTCCGAGAGTGGGGCATGCAGAACATGACTCTCCCTAAAACACACAGACGGAGCAGGGAAGTTCAGAGTGGGTCACAGACTGCCTTGAACGAATAATCAGAACAGACTCATTTGGTTCTTTGACCTGGTCAAACAAGTTGCCAGTCATGGAAAAAAATAAATCACATTAATAAGGTTAGAAACATTCTGGTGCTGCAAGACTTGTGGAAACAGGTAACTGTTTAGCCTCAAACATAAAAAAGACACAGAGCTGACCTTTTCACCTTTGGTACCATCAGATCCTGGTTCTCCCTGCCAAAACATACAAAAAGACAACAGTCTAGAAGGCATATTAGACCGAGCGCATCCTGACAAGCAGGCTTGCTTTGTCATGTCATGTTTCAGTATGGCATTGGAAGCATTCTGGCTATAACAATTAGGCAGATATGGGAGTATGTCAGTCCTGCACATACATGCATTGGGAATCGACCCACTTAGATAGCCATGTGAAGGAGTGTTGAAAGTGTGTGCTGTACTGCTGGTTGGCTTGCTTCTGCTTTAGGAGGGAGTCGTCTACAGTGCTGATGTTAGCATATCTGAATGTGTAGGAATGCAGATGAATAGGCCACGCTTCCACAGAATATGAATGAACCATAAGCTGTAAATGCATGGGGGGGGGGGCTCAATACCTTCCGTCCTTCCTTGCCATCTGCACCTCGAAGACCCTGTTAAATACAGAGAAAAGGGAAGAGGTGGGAAGAACAGGAATTATCTAGAAGCAAGAATGTTAGTTCAACTTTGTGAGAGTAAGGTCATATCTCCCCTCTCCCTCTCTGCTGCTCTACCTCGTTCTCCTTCTGCCCTAACCAGGTATGACAGATGGATACTGGCACTATTGGAAATCGTTGCACAGTGAATCTCATAAGGCTTGAGATTTATATTCTTTTTTCCCCCACCACAAATCATTCTCTATTTCACCTGCTGGGGTAAGTGGGAAGATGCGGAATGAACAGAAAGAGAAACACAATGCACAGGGTGCCGAGTCCTGACTCACTAGAGAAACAGAGAGACGAGTTAAGATTACATTAAGAAAAAGCCCTTTGCCTTGGAGGATAAACTTTTGACAGCATATCACGCCTTCTCCCCTTGAGCTGCTGCAATACTGTGAGAATTACAAGGGCAAATAAAAGCCCAAGGTAGACATAAATGCCACACTTTCCCTCTGAATGATAAGAAAAATAAAAAATATGCATTATCAAAAAAAAAAAAAAAGTGTGCTCAAGGTTCAATTGTCAGCTACAACTCTGACCGTGTCTACAACTCCATAATAAAGAAATGTAGCAAGATCGTAAAAAAATGGCAAACTTAACATTCCGGTCAGGCGCAGATGACATTCCGGTCAAGCGCGCTACTTACAGACGGTCCTCTCTCTCCTGTCCCTGGTAATCCGGGCTCTCCTTTAGGGCCAGGTTTCCCTTGCAAAGCCACTGTGTTGCCTATGTCTGCAGGCAGCACTGGACACACTTCGCATGGGTCACCCTGAAGATTTAACGCAAGTTAGACGTACAATGTGATGATGAGAGAGAACTCAGACAAAATGCATATAGAGATTAAATATAGTGTTTACAAGATATACCTTCTCTCCTTTATATCCAGGTGGTCCTCTTGGACCCTTTGAAAACAGCACAATCTCATTCAAACACTGACATATCGGATCAAAGTTCAAATCATGTCCATAACCTGGAAGCCCATCCATACATTACAGAATACTAATCGATGTTTAAAAGAAGTCTCTCACTGGTTCTCCAGGGAATCCATCTTCTCCAGAAGTTCCTTTATCGCCCTGTAAATACAACAGCTGTTTTACAGAAAGCTTTTTTTTTAGTAATAAGACATTTCTTTTTGCCTTTGCTGGTTCTTGATGTGCAAACAATCAACTAACAACTTGCAAGCAGGATTTGCATAAAGCATTTACACTGGGACAGGACCTTGAGTAGCCTCAAAACCACTGCATTTACATTATTACGTTGCAAAAAACATTGCATTTTCAATTACTTTTCTGCTAACTAGCCTATTTAACGCCATGATACTTAGTCAGGTATCAGGTATCATGGTTTCAACCATTTCAGTTGTTTGTCCATTAATTTAAGCAAACTTTTATATCGCTTGCTTAAAAAGTCGCCATTTCAACTATCTGTATATTAACTTTCAACTGTTTCAACTGTTCATTTATTAATTAGGTAGATATGTCACACATTTTTGATATTTGTTCTTTTTAGTTAAACATTTATACCTTACTTTTAGCTAACTATTTGAACTATTTAGTTAGCTAACTAGTACTTATTTGTTTAGTTTTTTCAACAGCTTTAAGTTACTCTCAGCTTTTCAAACTCCTTACTAACAATCCTCCTCCCTTCTTAACAAGTATCTTCTTAACAAATATATGCACATATCTTTTTCAAGTTAGTGAATGCTAATGCTAATGGTAATAGTAGCTGCAGTGGTACCTTCCGAGATACAAAGGCACTCGAGTGCCATGGCCTTGAATGCTTCATATATTAAAGCAAAAAGGACATCTTTATTATAATATGCCTAAGAGCATTATTATAACAATCATAAGTCAAAATGTAAGTTTACCTTTTCTCCTTTTGCACCGCTGGGTTCACCAGGAGGGCCCTGGGAAGGAAAAAAAGGAAATGAATCTTTTAAAATGCCATCCTAAGATGCTTTTAGACTTTAATCAGGAGCAATCTGATCAAAAGAAAGCATTCTGCCACATCCTGCCATGTATTTTTGAGAGCTGTGGCTAACCCCCCCACAAAGAAACACACACTTTGGTCAAATAGAAGCCATTTCTAAAATGAGGATAAGGACATTAAGATAATCAGTGCAAGGACATTGTCCAGTAATTGTGTATATCATTCTTCTGCTTTCTGTGACCAGTTCTTTAATTAAAAAGCGTACTCACTGGAGGACCTGGTTTTCCGACCCCTGGTAGGCCTGGAGGTCCCGGCCTTCCCGGCTCTCCTGCCAATCCTTCCGGACCTACCATACCAGGGACACCCTGGGAAACAATTTCAAAACATATCTATTAAATGCAAACTGGACTGCAAGAATGTGACAGGTTAATTGTAGACGTGATGCAGACAGACCTTCTGTCCCTTGGGGCCGACCACACAGACCGATCCCGCTCGACCCTGGGAAAAGGTGACAGACAAAAAAGAGAATTGCCATCATCAGTGCCAACTCCAAATAATCAAACAAACTGTGTTGAAATTTATCTGCAAAATATCTTCATAAATTGTTAAAGACACTTGTTTTCCCCCATTTGTCTGATGTTCCTCGTCTGAGAAATAAGAAAAAAACGGGAGAAATGTAGAGACTGTAAGATGTATCGTCTTCAGTGGTGCATACGTAATATTTTCTCCTTGTCTGATTCAAGTCACATCAACAGCACATTCATATTCACAATGTCAGATGGATGGGAGACTTAAGAAAATCTATCCTCCACCAAATCCATCTGGCCACAACAAGCACTTAGCCCGGTGAACGTGAGTGTGAGTGCGCGCCTGACGCTGAAACCAGGGGAATATCTCAGAGCACACACATGTCGTAATTTGTTCCTCAAAACTTTTCATGCGTCTACAGGATCACTGCACTGAACAGGGAAGATTAAAAGGTTTAAGTCTTCCTGAATAGACGCCCGCCTGTGTGAGAGACGAACAGCACAGTCAATGAGGCAGCATTGATTGTGCAAGCTTTGTTGCTCTAGCCTAATCTAACAGGCATTAACAGGCCGACTTAACGCAATGGGAGAGAGAGAGGAGGGGGGAATAAATATCAATGGGCGCCTGAGCTTAAATAGTAATACCGTATGAGTTTACTGAATATCCGCTCCAGCTTGATAAAAGTGGCTGCATAAGTGGATGTGCGTGAATGAATTAGTATGTTTGTGAGTGTGCACTCATGTTTGTGCTATTGAAATTTAGATTGAAAGCTAAACTCTAAATTTCAAGCCTGAAAGGTACTTTGGTTGAATCTAACGCTCTAATTTGAAAGCAAAAAGAAGTAAAACCAACAAACACAAAAACACCTACATCCTTTCCTGGGGTGCCTGTCAGACCCTGTGGACCCCTCTCACCCTTCTGACCTTTGTCTCCCTGGAGAATCAGAGGGGGGTGAGGAATGAAAAAGCAAGAGGTTAGACTTTAATTAGATGATCATTAAAAAGTCATATCTTTATTATTCATCACCAAAAGTTTCTTAAGCTCTTCACCTTGTACCCAGCTGCTTCGCCCCAGTTGGCAGGGGTCGCCTGTGGAGAGAGTGAATGGAGACAAGGCCCAGATCAATGACCTGGCTCTAAAGAAACTCTAAACAGCCACACACACACCACTGGAGCGTAGCAAAACAACACAGTGACCAGTTGGCAACCGGTAAGGGCTACCAGCAGGGGCCATATGCCCCATTTGGACACACACAAACAAACAACTTGAGAAACAGGAGCACATTATAGAGCAGCAGTCCGAATGGCTTTACATGCTGCATATTAATCAGACGCAACTCATTGCTGAGAATCTAAATTTAATATAGAAACAGAGACCCCGGGGTTGGTTTCACAAAGCAAAGATGGATTTTGTGGATGGATTAGATCAAACTAATTCAAATTCTTCATCTGCTGCACAAAACACGTTAGACCTTGACTATCTTAAGCAGGAATGTGTTGTAATAAATATTGGATCAATTAAGACTTCTCAACAACAACATAAAAAAATAAAGTCCTGACTGAGTGATCACACCCAACCAAGTAACACAGATGGAACTAAGAAGAAAAAAATTGTGCTTTTTGAGAGATAATCAGTGGAAAATGTGACATCAGATCAGAATGAAACGGTCTACTTCCTGCCTAATCTCGTGAATTCATGATGTGATTTGCAGAGAAGGCACTGGCAACATATGTGTGAATAAATGTAAAAGTAGGGTTACTGATGTTTTTGTTTCTTAAACCTGAAATACACCCGGTTTTACTTTATTCTCTTCTGCCCTGTTGGGTGCTGCTGATAGTCTGAGTCTTAAGGTTTGCTAGCCTAAAGGTAGGCGGTCAAGTCAGTCTTTATGTTTGTGCAACGCTCTAACTTTCTGCATTCACCTTTCGGCCACGAATTGCGGCTAGTGACCGAAAGAGTGAGCCCAAAAATGTCAAGAGTGAGAGACAAATGTCAGAAATTAGTTTCCTACGGGGGTTCCTGGCCTCAACCTCGGAGGAGGGGTGAGGAACTCAGTCATCCCGGGGGGCTGCTCAAAATAGAGCCACTTCTCCTCTGCATTGAAAGGAACCGGTCCAGGTGGTTCAGGCATCTGGCCAGGATGCCGCCTGGATTTCAGGCATGACCACCCAGGAGGAAACCCCAGGGCAGACCTGGGACAAGATGGAGAGATTATGTCTTTCAGCTGGCTTGGTAATGCCTTTCTATATCTCTATGAGAGGTGGAGGCAGTGGCCGTGGAGAAGGGAGGTCTGGGCGATTCTGATTAGAATACTGCCCCCTTGACACAAAGCCAACTAAGCGGTAGAAAATGGATTGATGGGTCTGACCTGCTTCAGAGCAATCGAGGATAAAATTTAAAGCTGATCTAACTCTTTAAACCAGTCAAATCTATCCTTTGAGAAACCAAGCCCTGCATATATACTTTCATGCAAATTCGGTGAGTCACTCACCAAGTAAATAAACATACAAAGCACACCATCATTCCCACTGCATAATTAATACTGGGAAAAGGATGCTGGAAAATGAGGTTTCAAATAAAGCTCAAACTAAACAGCTAGAGGGTTAGCAGGGCAGTGGAAGGTGCTGCTGTAACCTTGGCAGTATTGGCACTCACCGACTCGCCTTTCTCTCCCTTCTGCCCCTTGGGTCCTTCTGTGCACTGAGGTTAGAGACACTTGGTTGGCATGTATAATCACAGACCACTATTGGCCAAAATTTCAGGCTCACTGCACTGCATGCCAAATAACTAAAAGGACCAACCCAAAAAACAATGCCTTTCCACAGAGCGTGGCGTGGGGTGAGTGTGACACACAATGGAAAAGTAACTTACTGGACCTGAATGGGAGCCAGAACAGTCATCACCCTGAAAATAGAGAGAGGTAGAGAAAGAACAATGATGGCAATGAACAATGATGTGGGTGATGAATAGAATCAGTGAGCACCGAACAATGCGTACCACCTAGATGGTAATTGGTCAACAGCCTACATCGTATTGGACTACAGCAATATCAAAGCGCCGAAGCAGACATGTCTAGGCACAAGCGATCGTATTGCTCATACCTCTGATATTAGTCTTACTACGCCCCCTCCCCCAAAATGAATGTCAGTATTCTTTGTTGTAATCCTTCATACTCACCCGGTCCCCTTTTTCACCTTTCACCCCAGCAACCCCGCCGAAGTTTACAACCTGCAAAACACAAAAACGCTCAGTTACCCACCAGCCTGATTTTATACCACTTTAAATAGATAGAAAGAGAAAGTAAAGATCAGAGATCCTTACATTTTCTTCCCTATTCAGGAGTAAACACCCCCCACACTACAGACACAGAGAAACAGAGATTTATTATTATATGAGTTTAACATCCACTGAAGGACCTGCTGTGTGCCTGAATAAGACATGAACGTTGCAGTTCAATTTGTCCCCTGGCAGTGGCACTGTTGCACAAAAACAAATCGAATTCTGCTCTACAGTATGTAGTCAAAGGGAAGCAGAGGTGGGCACACACGTGTACACACACACACACACACACACAAACACACACACACCTCCCATGGGAGATGGAGATCAATAGGAATGTCTGATTCCCTCAGCACAGGAGTGAGCAGACCAGCTGCTCATCACAGGAGGGTACACACACGCCTGCGCACAAACACTCGCGTGCACACTCACAGGCACATGCATAGGAAAATAAGGATTACCATTATAAATAACTGAAGCATTTTTAGCAGAAGCGAGTAATTAAAGCCAAATCCCCAGTCCTGTGTTTCTGGGAGCCTTGCCTTCATATTAACAGAAGGTTTGCATATAAGCTGAAGCTGTGACTGTGCTGTGAAGAGGGCTGTAACAGCACAGAGACAATGTGTAATTCTCCCACTTCTCTCTTTTTTTTTCTTCCCTTTTTTGTTTTTCCACCCTCACGCACTCACTCGCTCACTCTTAGCAGCTACAAATCTATCAATGGCTGGCTAGACCAGCTGCAGTGACGAGTCACTCTTTCCAAGCTCTCTTCTGTGACTGTGGGCTTAGTCAAGACCTCTTATACATCTACTTAAACCGTCAGCAGCCTGCTTTTTGTTGTTTGTTCTCCACATTTCTCAAAGTTGGAAAGAAAAGTGTAAGAGCAAAATGTACTACTGAATATCGCTTTAATTCGCATCACTTTGCTGGATTTGCTGTCAAATCCAAAACTTTGAAATCAAAGCTTTGGCATGTATACTATGCTCCGCATTGGCATTTCTATACTTTCTTTTTTAATGGCAAAGGCAATTTCCCCAATTGAAGTTGCTGGATTTTTTTTTTAGCTTCGTTTCGCAAATAAGAAACCAAATACTGTTAAAATGTTTCTTTTGTTTGTTGAGGGAGGGGAAAAAAAGAAAGTCCCTGACGCATCTGCAATGTGTCTGCCTCCCTCCAACTACTTGGCATGCAGCTGTGTGCTTGTGGAATGGTTCCAATCCTGTGTCAGTCAGTCAGCTAACATGTTGGCAGCGAGGACAGCTTTTGCATTGTGGAAGTATTCACACTTTATTGTGTGCAGGTTTGATATCAAGTGTTTGCTAGGTGCTACTTCACATTTTGAAGATGCACATGCAGACTAAGGACATCTCTGTAGATGTGGCTAGTTGAGAAAGTTCAGCTCAAAAACTGCAATGGCTAGCTTTTAGCTAAAAATGCAACTTAAATGAAAATTAGCATGCCCGTTGCTTGTTATGTGGTGGAAAGCTACTGTTATCAGCTCACTATGTAATGAGAATGAGAATGTACACTAGGCTCTATACCATGTAGAAGCTAAATGTGTTAGCAGTGTGAAATATGAAATGTAAATACTAAATAGGATGCAGTGATTTGGAAAGCTCATGAAGCCTCATTTTGTCACAACAGAACAGAAAATATATCACATGTTTAAACTGAGACACTGAAATTGGCAGAGTTTCTCACATGTAAAATGCACAGAGGTTCACCAATAGCAGAAAGCTGCTTCAGCAAATTGTGGAATGATTTCAGAATAATGCTCCTCCGCATAAAATTGTATGTAATATAGCCCCCCCCCTCCCCCCTACATTGCTGATCTGATTCGTGCACATACCTCCACTCGTAACCTGAGGTCATCAAACCAAAACCTTTTAGTGGTCCCCCACACTCCTTTTAAAACCCGAGGGGACCGATCTTTCCAAGCTGTTGCACCCAGACTGTGGAATGCACTTCCCCTATTTCTACGGGGTTTGGACTCAGACCTTCAAAAAGCAGCTAAATACATTTTTATTTCAAAAAGCTTTTAATTAGACCAGGGTTTTTATGATGTATTTTATGACCTTATTATGTTTTTACCTTGTAAAGCACTTTGTGACATATGTCTCTGAAAGGTGCTATATAAATAAACTTTACTTACTTACGTACTTACTTAATATCATCAAAAGATTCAGAGAATTTGTAGAAATCTCTGTGCACAGGGCCGAAAAACAAAATTAGATGGTCAGGATCTTTGGGTACTCAGGTGGCTCTGTATTACAAACAGGCCCAATTTTGTCTGTGAACACAGTTCACTGTGCCATCCACAAATGCAGGTTCAGGCTCTAACATATGAAGAAGAAGCCATATGTAAACATCACCCAGAAACACTGCCATCTTTTCTGGGCCACAGATCATTTGAAATGGACTAAGGCAAAGTGGGAATCTGTTTTAAGCTGAGAAAAACCCCTATTTTAAATTGGTTTTGGAAAACATGGACATCTATGCCCATCCATTGGGCCTCAGGACTAAAGAGGATCTAGCTTGTTACCAGCCCTAAGTTCAAAAACCTGCATCTCTGATGGTATGAAGGGTGCACTGTGCAATTGGCTAAGCAGTTGGCAGCTTGCACATCTGGAAAGGCATCATTGATGCTGAAAGGAATATACAGGTTTTAGAGCAACATATTCCCCCAACCAGGAAATATCTTTTTCAGGGAATGTTCAAGGTTCAAGGTTCTTTATTATTTGTCACATGCATAGTTATACAAGTATAACACACAGTGAAATGTAGCCTGACTGAATGTAGCCTGAATGTCATACATATTTCAGCAAGACAATGCTAAGATGCTAAGCTGCATCTCTTACACACCTTTGTAGTAAAAGATTCAAAGTAAACACCTCTGACCAACTGAAAAAATGTGTCAAAAATGCAAAGAAGACCCAGGACTGTTAAAGATACATAGACCCGCCCCAACTTCTTTGAGTAGTAGCTGTCCTCAAATTCAGAATGGCCTTATTTTTTTCTTGAAACGGCACATTTTCTCAGCTTAAACATTTGATGTGTTTTCTGTGTTTTATTGTGAATAAATGACGTGTTTATGAGATTTTTCAAATCCTTATTTTCAGTTTTTACTGACACTTCACACACCATTCCAACTTTTGAGGTATTGGGGGTTGTACTCTAATGAGTTACTTTTCGCAACACGTAATGATATGAAATAAAGGATTACTTTTAAATGGCAGGAGTCTCGTGTATCTTCAAGTACTTTTCAAAGTCGAGTTTAGGAAACACTGCACAGGGCAACATTGGCATTACTTTGTAGTCATGTTTCTGTTTTCTTGATGTTGGGCTCTGCTAACCCTTGGCTCAGTATTTTTTAGCTGCTGAAGATTTCTCTATTTTCACCAACTTATGGCCAACTTTGTCTTCTAGCTAAAATGCTCTGGATAACTGGATAATCATTGCAAGGAGAGAAACAACTCCCACTCACTGTCCTGTTACTTGCATATAAACTTTACTGGAAGAACAATGTTTTGGCCCTTAGACCTTTGTTGGGTATCTGAGAGACTATGAAACTGCCAGATACATATGGTCAGCACTTCCTCGGGTGAGGCCAGAAAGTTGAATTTCCAGTAGAGTTAAGTATTACAAGTAAAAGTACATTACACAGGCGTTTTGTCTTCTCTTGCCTATGAATATTTCCTCCTACACTTGTGTTTTGAAGAAACTGACTGTATGAGCCTTTCCGTCAAAATATTTCGATTAATACCTTAGTCAAAGGTTTCGATACGCTAACCAGCACAGATCATAATCTATGAGCTTAAACATCTGAGAACACAGGCACCAACATTCTGTCAGGGAGCCTTCTGGTAATACTTTTTGGCAATCCTTCTCTCCATCTGCCAGGTCTCAAGCCAGCGGACACTAATGCAAATCTACAAGTGTAAATAAAAAAATCATAATCTCCTCTAATGCAATTCACTGAATTATTGTAGTGCATTAAAACTTTCACTGACAAATCTTAAAACAGGAACAAGAAGGTTTTATTCAAAGTGCAGGGATTTCAAACTAATTTCATATCGCGGGCCACATACAGCCCATTTTGATCTTATATGGACCAGATCAGTGAAACCTCCCCTTTCTGTCAATGTACAGAAATGTAAGTATACCTTAAATCAATGAAAAATCCTAATATAAGAAAAAGAAGAGCAATTTCAACAGTATGTCAGAGTTTTTCTACACGATAAAGAAATGCTGCTGTAGAAAATAAAAGAAATCTCTCAGTATGACTAATTGGGCTTAAATTATAAGACATAAATGTGTAAAAGTATAGAAATCTATAGTTTAATTACTGTGGTGTAATATGAATGGCTATGGGAGAGGCCTTTGTCTGTAGGAAAACCTGTAAAACATGTTAAAAGTTATGTTCTCCTTCACAGTTTCCAAAACCATCCAGTGGGCCAGATTGGAGTCTTCACCAGGCCAATTCTGGCCCCTGAGCCTTACGTTTGACACCCCCTATCATAAAGGAATCTTTCATGAAAACATGCAGCTTGGCGATGCTGAGCATTTTGACTGACATGCCCAAGAATGCACTCGTATAAGACGAACAAACTACAAAAGAATAGATGAAAAAGAATGACATCAAGATTGCGACGAAAACGAGTTTCTAACTGAGCTTTGGGATTGTGACGCACAAGTCAAATCAACCCTTTATTCACATCATTTATGACAATAATCATACTAATTCATATGCCTGTTTGGTGCGTTTGTTGGCATCAGCGATGCATAATATCTCCTCGTATTATCAATAGATTCCTATGGGTCGCACAACCATTTTTTTTACTTTTGAATAAAACAGCTGCCTGTATAATTTGACCAAATTACATTGGTAGCACAAACGAAAAACTCACTTTTGTTTCCTTGAAAGTGTGTGTGTGTGTGTGTGTGTGCCCCCAGCGGCAGGGCAAGCTGCATGTTCCAACCCAGGTAATAACCTACATTGAGGAAGTCAGCGGAGGCGGCAGCCCGCATTAGTAAGCACACACCGGAGCAACATAATGAAGCGTCTGGAGTTTTGTATTCTATTTGTGAACAGAACATGCCTATTGTAGGTGAATGACAAAATTAATAGGCAGAAGCAACTCCCAACTGAGACCCAGCGAATAATGAGGTGTAAATCAGTCTTCAGTCAGTCAGCAAGCTGTGAGAATGTGTGGAGACAGGAGGAAACAGTCCCATACACAACACACATATACGCAGCCTGCACACACGTATACACAGACACACACACATGGCCTGCATATTGTTTTCGGGTTTCTGTTTCAACAGCATATAAATGCCGAAAGAGTTGTCATCCATGCATATGGTTGATATTTCCGGTTCAGATTGCAGAATGCACTGGGGTCAAAGGAAGGGTACATCCTAGGCTGCAAATAAGTTCTTAGCGATTCCTCCCTAACCTGATTTTTTTTCTTTTAATGAATTCCTAAAGAACGCCAGAATACAAACGCAGAACATGTCAGCTTCACTTTTTGAACCCAGAGCTCTCTTCCGTTGAGGCGACCATCTTATGCAACAAGTGCGCAATGTGGTTAGAAATTCAGTACCGTAAAACCGTAAAACCACATGTGCTTTGTGTGTATGCGAGACTTACTTTTTCTGCAAGATCCTTGGATGCAAAAATCTCCTGTTGGCAGAAAAGAAGAAAAGAAAGCAAAGAAAGAAAACGTCAGGCACTTTTGTTTTCTTCAACTCATATTTGAGCATGACCATGACCACCATGATTTTCACCTTAATGACTTGATTAGCTAATATTCGGCCATATTGACTCAAACAGATTAGCATTTTGGTGCTGGTGTGATAACACTCTTACCAGAGTCTGATTTCCTTCTCAAATTTGTTTAATCTACATTATTATTATGGTATGTTTCTAGTTCCTTTTAATTCCTGTGCTTTGTTCCTATAAGTAACCAAATGCCCTCAAAAATCACAGGGCTCTACACCACATGACATTTTTTCTTTTTAGGAGTGGCATAGAGAAGCTTCTGTTTTCCTATTGCTTGTCCGGCGCATCCCCGTAAATTTATGTTACCATTACAATTCGTTGCATCAGAAGAAGAACAAAGGAAGATGAAATAAGGGCCATCATGGTTGCACACATGGGTCATTATCCTTTATTCTTTATTTTTGGTTTTCATGAAAAAGAAAAAGAGATGAAAGAAGATGAGTAAAGTGAGAGAGAAAGCAAACGCTGTAACTCTGGAGCCCTGGGGTAAGTAAAGAGATGGACCCTGCTGTGCACAGTATAAAAAAAAAAATCAGACAAAATAAATAAATAAGTAAAAACAGCCAACAACAAGAGGGATAGGGGAAGCACAGAACGCTGAGCGGAAACAACCTGTTCCAAGATGGAAAGTTGGGAAGTGAACAATAAGAAAGTATGTCAGTAAGGGGAAGAGGGGAGAAGTCGTTTTTATGGCTGGTGTTAGACCTCATCATAAAAAGTCCAAGAGATACACGATGGGGAAACGAAACACAAAGGACTATTGAGTCTATTGAGGACTAGACGACCTTTTGGGGGTGCTGGGTTGAAAGCAAGAAAAAGAGGTTTCCAGTGGTCAAAGATAAGAAACACTGAGGGTGAGATTTGTTATACTTCAGAAAGGCAGTACCTGCTGTGACCGCATGCCTGTGTGGGTTCACTCCAGGCACACTGGCTTCCTTTCACAGTCCAAAGATATGCATTATACTGAAGGTTAAGTGGTGATTTTACATTTGGCGTAGGTGTGAATGTGAGTGTGAATGGTCGCTCTTTCTTAGCCCCGACAGCCTGGCGGCCTGTCTAGCATATCACCAGGGTAAAGGGAGGTTATGCAACTGAGATTTCAGGATATGATAAAGGACAAAATCAGGATATAATAAAGAAAAAAATGAACTGGTGATTACAAGATCTGAAAGATGGGTAAATACAAAACCAAATGACATATTACACCATGTCATTATTATTTTATGAAAATAAACAATAATCTACAATAATGTTATAGAAGCAACAATTGCTGGGCGCCAGTCTTTAAAGGGTTATAAGCAAACTTCCAAACAATTTGACATCCATGATTCTAAAGTGAGAGAGCATTCCCAAGTGAAAGAAATTCCCATATTCCAAGGAGTGATCATCACACTAACTTCACCCCAAAGTCAGGCATTGCTCAACGAAGCTCCAAAATCCAAAGAGCTACAGTCCACAGGCCTCAGTTAGCATGCGTAATGTTAAAGTTCGAAAAAGACTTAACAAGTATGGCTTGTTTGGAAGGGTTGCAAGGAGAAAGCATCTCTCTTACAGGAGCGTATCAACATGGCTTAGGTTGCAAAGTTGCATCTAAAACAACCACAAGACCTTTGGATTATTGTCCTTTGGATAGATGAGAACAAAGTGGACATGTTTGGCCATAATGCAAAGTACTTTTGTTTGGTGAAAGTCAAACGTCAGTACTAACACCTCTTACCAACTGTCAAGCATGGTGATGGAGGCGTGACGATTTTGGCTCTAGACACCTTACAGTCAGTGAGTCAGCTAAAGCTGTGCTGAAATTAGAACAGAATGGTTGAAAAAGAAAAGAATCAAGGTGTTGCAATGGTCCAGTCAAAGTCTAGACTTCAACCTGATTGAAATGTTGTGGTGAGATGTTAAGAGAGCTGTACATAAAAAATGCCTACAAATGTTGATGAACGGAATCAAGATTGTAAAGAAGAGTGGGCCTAAATTCCACAGCATTGTGTTAAGTTATACAAAAAGCTGATTAGTTCAATATACTATACTATACTATACTATACTATACTGCTAAATGTGGTTCTAGAAGGTACAGAATCAGGGGTGTACTTAGTTTTTCATGCACTGCGTCTGCATTTTGGCTTAGTTTTTGTTAAATAAACAATGACATGTGCAATACTGTTGTTGTTTATTTCACACTGTATTTAACTAATCTTAAGAGCTATATTATTTTTTAATACATAATGAAAGAGGCATTCCAGTATATAGATTTGAACAGTTCTTGGATGAGTTTTGTGTTGAATATTTCTTTCCACATGCATGAAGAGTTGGAACAAGCTGAGCTAAAGCAGGTGTATGCATGAATCAGAGGTGAGGTAGGGAAGGAACAGAATATTTTACAATACAATACAATACAAAGTTTTGCTTAAAAAACATAATGATCATAAAAAATGCTCACTTTGATGACCTAAGCTGAGTTTCTTTCAATAGCTTTATATTCATATTATGCCTCTGTTACCTGAAATCTTCAGGTTCAGTCTTTATCCTTAAAAAGCACATAAACACAACAAAAAATAGCCCAAAAGCTACACAGAAAGCAATTCGTCCATCAACGGTTTTTGTCACCAAGTGCTGAACCAAGTGCTAAGTGCTAAGTGACATAACTTCGCAGGTCCCTCTAGAGCCACGGTGTACAACTTTTACTCCAGCCACTCTAAAACAACTTTCATGTTTAGAAGTAGTAGAAGGCTATTTGTAGATGAAAAAGAAAGGAATCCACGTCTAGAGAAGTTGTTTTTTGAGTCTCTTCACATATGCCAAGGTTAACTTGCTGTCTCTCTGTTAATCCAAGGTTAATGGT
The DNA here is from genome assembly GCF_018398535.1 of Haplochromis burtoni. Classification (NCBI taxonomy): domain Eukaryota; kingdom Metazoa; phylum Chordata; class Actinopteri; order Cichliformes; family Cichlidae; genus Haplochromis; species Haplochromis burtoni. The sequence continues at coordinate 641,976 of NW_024582569.1, forward strand.
TGCTCTGGTATGCATCAATAACATCTGGCTCACACACTGGAATCTTGGATTTCACAGTTTATTTAGGGTGTACAAAAGTGATACACAGATGAAATTAGAATTACCAGTCTTTGAGCGCTATGCTATTTTAAAAAACAAAAAGAGAGAGAGAGAACGGGTACAGTAGAGATAAAAACATTAATCATAATAAGACTAAATGTCTTGTTACCTAAAAGCAGTCAGTCTACGAGAACTTATAATAGCAGAAAAGGCGAGAAAGAGTGAAAGGTGAGGAAACCATCTATGGGACTGATTACTGTCTTAGAATCTGCCAGAGTTTTAAGTTAGCACCCCACAGGACAAACACCAGGCCCTAATGAAGAGATAATTAGATACATGTCCCATTAATATGAATAATAAAACAGGCAGCTGTGAAAACAAAAATAAATTGCCTGTATGTTACTGGAAGAACTTCCACATACCAAGCGATATTAAAGCAAGAACAAAAAATAAATTTTGAAAAGTATTGTGACAATTTGTGGAAAAAATGTCTCCCATGTGTTGCATAAGGCTCTATTTGTCATGCGTTGGACCCTGCTCACAGACACTTTGAACAATTGCTACCAGCAGACTTTACTGAACAGAAGTCACAGAAAATGACAAAATGATAAAGACTACTGCAGAGCAGAAAACATGTTGTCCATGGTGGAGCTTCAACGGAGAACAACAAAGCCATTTGGTACAAGTCCTGCTGGCCGGCGTTTGCTTGCCAGCACGAGCATCTCAGACAGCTCAAACTGCCTGAAGAACAAAGTTGTGGCCAAGTGTATGTCTGTGTTATTTCTATGCCTGATGAGAGGCGGGGGGGGAGATAATTCACGATCCAAGAGACAAGGGTTTGTTTTTTTTCCCCCCCTTCATTTTGTTCCTAGAGTAAAGTGTTTGTCATTGGTATTAGAAATACTTGTGCATAAGAAGCGAATCTGCCGTGTACGGTAATTGGTGCATGTGTGTCTCCTCGTAGTTTCCGCATGACATCGATTCATTATCCTAATGTCCACCTGGAGGGTAAAAAAAGATGCTTTCCTCCATTTACTCTGCCATAGTTCTTCAGTAGCCAAATTGCATACATGTTTTCTTTGGTGGGTCACTTAAACTGATGCTCGACAAATAACTTACATAGGTAGGAGAATAAGAGGAGGGATATTCCTTTTCCATGAGATACGTTCAAGTGGACTTCAAGCAGGAACATCTTGTTGACTCTGGGTTTTTTTTTTTTTGGCTTTTTCTTCTTCTGAGAGGTGATTACAATATTTTCTGGACAGTAAGACGATATTAAATCAATGCTGGCTGTTCATCTAAATCATCATTACCCATATGGAAAAGATATATATAAATCTTATAAAGTTTGTATCTGTCTTGTGTGAAACTTGTATGAAAAGCATACAAGAGTGAAAACAGATATAAGATCCCTTGAAAAATTATATAATGAAACTTGTATGTTTTGGATACTTACTAAAATAATATATGAAAGTAATGAGAAAGTGGCCACTTTCATGAGTAATCACATATAAGTTTTTACTATTTCTTTTCCATATGGGTATGGTTGGGTTAAAGTTAAATAAATCTTGAACTAACGTTAGAAAATATAGTATAGAGTAGTAAGTGTAGAGTAGGTGGCAACAAAAAGGTTGAAAAGTCATAAAGTTACAGTTGATCTAAAAAAAATAAAGCTATTATTGTTTGGACTATTCCATTTCACCCCTCTCCCAATGGTGCATCCCATTTGTCCACTATTGAAAAGTCATTGATTTATAGTTGACTGGTAAATAGTATTTAAAAAACCATGGGAAAGAACATTTCTGCATGTCCTCTATAAATACATCAGATAAGGACTCACGCAAAAGTAACTCTGCTCGGTTTATCATCGCACTCCCAGCACATCGTGCCTCGACCTCCCGGTCGGCTTCGAGCTGAGAGGAAAAAACATTCGCGAGATCTCGCAAGACTTCAGCTTTATTTTTTTTTCTCCAATGTCCCCTGCGGGGCTCCGTAGTGACACATACTGGAGATGTGTGAGTTTGACAGTGGTGATTATTAGACTCTTCTAAAGTGTCACTAACTGACTTTTTCTTGCCAATATAACTTTGATGTCACGATTATGTACACCAGATCTCAAGAGAGAGAGCAAGAGGAAGACAGACTCACATTAACATACATTAAGTAAAAAAAAAAATCAAAATCTGAACAAAGTATGCTCCTTTCATACTTTTTTCATATGTTTTATTCACTTTATGGTTTTGTGATGTCTTTTGTAGATGTGGTGATTACAAATGGAGGCAGTGACAGTCTGAGAATTCTCCTTGACAGACAGTGTAGGAGTGAATCCACTAAAACTTATTTTAAACTAATGTTGATTTAATAAATTAAATACATTTGTACAAGCAGTACAACATTTTGAAGTATTATCAGTAACTTGCTATGTTTACATCAGTTGAAATACCACTGACGTCCTATTGATCTTTAGTAGTGGTGTCCACATGGTTTATAATTGCCAAGTGTGTGCTGCTGTTCTGCGATTATTGTGTAATTATTATTATTATTATTATTATCTCTAAGCAACTAGAAATTTCTCGCTTTGTGTTTGTACATGTGTTGTGCATCGGTAGTCTTACCTGGTTAAATGTGTTGTCCAACAGGTCGTTTTCAGCAGCACGGCGGCTCTTGGGAGCATCAGGAGGGCACTGCAAGAGAGCAAAGACAAGATTTAGATCACTAAGGTCAAATTTCTGCTTTGGGTAGGATGTAAAATTTGGTTAAAATCATGTTTTACCAACTTTAAGAGATGTTTGGGATAAGTCCCTTCTGATAAGAAGCGCTCACATTCAAATAACATAATAGTGGCTGACTTTGTGTGTAGAAACAAAATCTGCTCTTATGTAGTTGCGTTTCAAGACGCTGCAACTTTCATGGGTGTGCGTATACACATATGTATGTGCTCCTCCACTTCTCATTTCAAATTTAAACGCCGCTTGGAGGAGGCCCTGCAGCACACACGCCATGAGCAAAGGAGAAGAGGTTTTCGTCTTCAAACCCTCTAATCAATTTTACAGGATCCAATCCCTCCTCCAGGGGCCTCTGCATTTTCAAACTTCTGAAGGAGCTTCTCACCCTGTTTGTATCCCTCCCATGAATTCATCTGGTAATGAAAAAGGCACATATGCATGCACGAAACGACACGCAAGCACAGACAACCCTGGAGAATTGCTACAAAAAGTTGGGTGAATTCATGAAATACCTTCAGCTTAAAAATAAACTCTGAACTGGCTGTTTACAATTCTTCCCATGAACAACTGCTTGCTCAACACACTTTTATGGGGTTTTCAGTCCAATGCATCTGTTTTCTATTTGATAAGGTGCTTGTCTGAAGTTTGCAAACAATAACCGCTCAAAAACACAGAAGAAAAGAGGTAGACAGGCAAGAGAAAGACAACGAACTATAAAAACAATGAAACAGAATAGAAAATGGCTTCTGGAAGGTGCGACAAGGAACGTGAATGTTCGAAAATGGCTTTTAGTCACGCCTTAAGCTAATAATATTGGCAAATCACATTTTATGTGCAAATAACCAAATTAAATTCTTGTCGATTAACATATTATAGATTCAAACAAAGTTTCTGGAGCAGAATTAAGACAATAATCTTAGTCAAACAGCTGATGGAGTCCTATAAAAATATGGGCTTCCTGCATACCATGATCTGTAGCCAAGTTATTTTCTTCCTTTCTGACCACCAAAAATAAGTGGAGGGGGAAAAACAGAATAGAGCATTATAAAGACAAAGCATTGCTGATTAACAAAAAAACCCATAAAGTCTCAAGAGAAATTGCAGAGACTTTTTTTATGGTATTTAATTTGGATAATGCAGACTCAGCTTTTCTTGCAGCTGTTTAACAGTAAAAGCCATCCAACAGATTACTTTTACTGTCATGGAGCTGCGACAAGTGCTGAGTTACAGTCACCGGGGCTCAGTTCAGCTCAGCTTTGGTTCAACAAAAGTAAGAGTCTGCCCCAAATTTACATTCAGTCAGGTTTACAAAACAACTCTTTTTTACTTTATTTGAATTTTTAATGAACTTCGGGTTTAAACAAGCCAAAGACCTTCAAACAGAAATAACAGCATTACTGTTACAGCATTACTGCTAACACAACTCAAAGCTAGCCAAGAAGCCAGAATTCTGTTGAAGCTGAGTGCATGCTAACACCAGCCCAGCAGCCAGATCCTCATCTTCAACAGGTAACAAAAGCAGTGATGAACAGTCAGGCTTGCAGCCTCCATTTCTGTGGTGATTGCTTTAAAGTTTTTGTGCCCCAACACTGGTCTAATTTGATAGTGTTTGGAGATGTCAGTAAGTAGATTTCTTTTGTGTTCCAACAGCGTTAAGCTAGCTCTTTTGTGCGCTAAGCAGCTTTTTTTTATGCTAAAGTAGGGTATGCTGTAAAGTGCACGTAGACGCAGAAAGAAAGCAACGATTTTCCCAAAAAGCTAAAGTTTTCATTTAAACTCTTTGCTATTAGCCTCTGCTCCAGACAAAGTTATAGTTGCTGGTAAAGACAGTAAGGGTTTCCACTCTCACCCGTGCCCCAGGTATTTCACAGCAGGCCTCGTGCATTGCAAGTGAGGGGTCACAATACAGCATTGCCTGCTGAATATCCATCTGCAAAAAACAGACAGACAGAGAGAGGATAGTAAATACAGTGCTGGATATGGCGGTGTCTAAGGGTACTTTGCTTTGTTTATTTTATTAAGAACATCAAGTGTAAATGAGGCAGTAAACATGGCTGAGAGTCAATTAATTTCTCATTAATGTAAAGCAATGGAAAATCACTTCATCAGATGCTTCCTGTGAATGTCTGCGGTTGTGTGAGAGTGTGCGTGTGTTCCCCCCTGAACTGACAAAAGTGGCCTAGCTGTTTTCCCAGCTAGGCCGGTTAACCGATCATTAAATTAATTGTCCGGATTACTGGATCTGTTTAGCACTAATAGTCTCAATTCACTACATATATTCGCTTATGTTTTCAAATCAGGACTCATTGAGATTGTCTTAAAGGAATGAAAACCTTATGGGTGTAGAACAGATGCATATACACATACATATCGTTAGCTTCATAGCATAAGTGCCTAAGTCATTTTTTTGTGTTTTTTTTGTGACGGACAGGATGATGCAGCAGTGGTAGGGGAGTAAAGTTAGGCAAAAATCTCAATTTGACCCAAAAAATGACTTAGGCACTTATGCTATGAAGCTAACGATATAAGCTTAAATATCTATGATTTCAGTTGAAAGGCATTTATGGGAGGATGGTAGGGAATGTCTTTTTTCCTGGATAAATGCTTCGATAAAGTGGTGAAATTCTAAATGTCAGGGGTCTACTGTGTTATATTACTCAACTGTGCTCTAGGATGCCCTCATCTGTGGCACTAACCTCAACCTGGCTCATTCATAACACCTCTGAAACAGTTTGTTCCTCATACAGAGAGAGACTAAAGGTCACCATATGCTCAAATAGTAACTTGAGATGACATTTACGTTGCAAACCTTAATCTTAATCAAAAGCTCCTCAACAGTCAAGACCGTGAAGTCAAGCGTGTGATATTTCTTTGCCTAATGTCCCTCTATTTTCCCAGTAGACCATTTTTAAAAGCATGGAATGGCCAAGCACTAGCTAAAAAAAGTCTACCCATGGCAAACCTTGGGCTTTGCTTGCAGTTGTATTGAATGTTTTAGAGGAGTTAAAAAAAACTAAATTTAACTTGTGATTGATACCGTCTATAAACAACAAGACTTAATTTTTTGGGTGGAAAAAAAATGTTCCAATCTTGCTTAATTCACAACACTGAAACATGCTCAGGAGGCTCAAAAGGACAACTGCAAACTCTGGTAACTGGTGTGTTTTAATCTGGCTTCGAGTTCTGTCGACCACTTTATTTTAATCAATGTGCTGGCGGCAGATTGCACCGCTCTCCATTTGTTTTGCACCCAGCTTTGTGAAAGAAGCCTCACTGTTGAAATTGGGAGCACCTAAGTCACGCCACAGAAGAAAAAAAACAGATCACGTCGCTCCATTTTCTGCATATTTATGAACTGAGTTTGAGGACTGATTTTAAAATATGGCTAAGGCTTTCCACAATCAGACTCTCGGTTACGTTGCTGATATTTTAATCCCTATAGAGTCCTCTGGCAGAATTCTCCTGGTTTTTTCCAGCCACTCACTTTGTTACGCGGGGTGAATGAGACCTTGCTGTTCGTGTCTCAGCATTGGAGCTTTCTTCCTGAGCATCCAAAGTAAATCAAAAGCAGCTTTTAGGGTTCCCCTCTGTAAAACCATAAGAGCACTGAATGTTTAGCCCAAATGTGGCCCTATTTTATGGGTCTCATTTAGTCTTTACTTATAACGCTGACTCAGATTGTCTAACTCTGCCAAAGTCCATCTGATAGGGGCCAGATGTTAGATATGTTTCAACCATTTGGGACACATCTGGCCCACACACCATTTGCTAATGCCAGATTAGGTCCAACTGTATCTACTATCTAGGAAGTGTCTTTACTGAGGTTTTCCTGTTAACTATACATGTAAGTTTTTTTATATCCTGTGTGTTTATGATTTTCTGTATTTTTTTTAAATTGTTGTTTATTGTTGACACTATAAAAATAAAATTATTATATTTTTTATTAATCTCATACTTGCACAGCCCCAGCATCTGACGCCCGAATACCCAGCAGAGTGTGTCCATCAGAGGGAAGGGCTCCTCTGCGCTCCAGGGGTTTGGTCTCAATTGAGCTGCAATCCACATGGAGGGAAGCAGCTCCGTGTTGGACACTGAGGGCCAACTTGTGCCAGTGCAGATCCATCAAGGCTTCCACTCCCTCTCCAGTGAAAACACAACCCACCAGGTCCGCTGAAGGGTTTGCTCCTTTGGCTCGAAAGGACAGGGTGCGATCTGGGCCGCTGACGTCTACGGAGAGCTGGGTTTTAGTTGGAGGCAAAGAACAGGATAAATGAGGTGGCATTGTACCAGTTAAACTCAAAATAATGCAAATAGGTAAAACAAAAAGAAGTATATCTCAAAGTGTTTGACTGGCAGTGGTTTCAACAAACTTTAATACAGTACGTACACGTGATTACCACCTAACAAACCTGTACAATTGACTAGCAAAGGGGAAAGACATATTAATTACACACACAAGCAGTACAGCCAATCAATCACTGCTAATGAGGCGACTTGGCCTCCATCCATCATACACGCCAAGTATTTAAATCTGGCCTCCAACTCTTAGTGATTATCGGGACTCCGAGGGACTCCAGTGCTTCATCATGGAACACAAGTGAATAACAATGAAGGTGAATGAAAGAGGAGAGTCGGAGATGATCGAAAGAAGACTGACAAAGAGACAGGGAGCAAAAGAGAGGGTATCGGATGAAAAATACGAGGGGACAAAAGCCGTATGGAATGAAAGAGGGGGGAGAAAATTGAAAAGATGTCACAAGAGAAAAGAAATCGAAATGGAAAGTGGATGACTATGCAAGAGAGAGATGAGCGGCGGAGAGAATGAAAAGACAAAAAAGTGAGAGGGATAAAAAGGTGAAAGATCAAGGGAGAAGCAAGTAATGAGAGAACAGAAGGAAAGAGAGTAGTGAGGGGGAGGGGGAGAAAGTGTAAAACTGAGGAAATGATGAGGGAGCCGCACCTGTGGATATCCCTGCGCATCCGATATCTGAAAGAGGTAGATGGTGTCTCTCAAGGCAGCCTTCTTTAACGCCAGGGTGAAGACCAGAGTGAACTCCTCTGGCAGGCCATAGGGGAACACCTGGCTGGAGCACAGAAGTTCAGAGGGGTCAGATCCAAGACACTCCTCTATTCACAGGAGCTGCAAACTGTGAAGCTGCACACAGAGAATGATTAAAGAGGGACTTCTCCAGTTTTATACTAAAAGCTCACAGAGAGTGCTAGCCTCTCACACTTTAGAGAATTCACTGAGAACAAGCAACAAAAGTATTTTTTAAAAATAAGAAAATAGCTAAACTACAAAGGGCTTGTGCTACAAACTAAAAACATAAAGTTTAAAGTTATAATGTGTTTTTGATGCTTCTTTGGAGCATTACTCTCTTTATCGGAGGAGAAATGAAAAAGGCAGAAAAAACAGGAAAAGAAAAACTGGAATATTCACGGTTTACGAGTCTATGAAGAATGAATAGAAAACTAAAACTACAGTCATAAGTTCTCCCAGTGATTGCTAACAAAAGGTGTTATGAAGTCATTCCATTGTTTTGGGAAATAGATTTGTATCCAGTGCTTTTGGTGCTCATTAGACAGTAAAGGTTTGGATGTCTCAACTTCCTTTATATCAGATTTTGAGACACAAACAGTTCTTATCATTTGTATGCTGATGATTTTCTGCTTTATATCACTTTTAAGCCTCAATGTGTTTTAAAGCTTTAATTGCACAGAATTGTTTGAACTGCATAAAAGCCTGGATGTTATGTAATTTTCTCCAGCTGACTGAGAATAAAACAGAGATCGTTGTGTGCATCTCTGCAAGCCTAGTCCCCCAGGTCCTTAGAAATCTGGGTTCCCTCTCCTGTTATGTCCTGTTTATGTTATCTATTAGAGACCCGGGAATGACTGTTGATGAGAACCAGATGTTAAGGTTGGATTTGAATGTTAAGGCTCTAGTTTGTTCTTGTTTTCATCATCAGAGAACTATAATACATTTTCATCCTACTGCAATTGCTCTGCATCATATTTAGAAATTAATTCAAAGTTGTGCTGTTCACCTTTTGGGTTCTGCATAAAGTACCCACCTATATTGGCAAATTTTAATACCATATGTCACCAGCAAGACTCTCAGGTCCTCTGATCAGGGCTAATCGTCCATCCTGAAATGTAGAATAAAAACTAAAGGTGATGGAGACATTGCAGTAGTGGCCCCCACTCTCTAGAATTCTCTCCCATCCAGTTTATTTTCTGTGAGCTTATCTGTGTATGCATTCAAAGGCAGCTGAAGACTCATCTTTTTAAATTGGCATTTGGGTAGCATCCACACATTTTCTACCATTTATCCGAGTTCCGGTCGTATGGGCAACAGCCTAAGCAGAGAAGCCCAGACTTCCCACATCCCAAATCTTCTAGCTCACCCGAGTGGTTCCCAACCCAGCCGAGAGTCATAATCTCTCCAGCATCCTGCATCTGCCTCAGAATAGGACAGAAGTCTCACCTCACTTAGTGGTCGTCCAGAAGGCATTCCAGTCAGTCACCTGCAAGGTGCTTTATATTGTAAGGTAAAGACCATACAATAATAGAAAGGAACCCCCAACAATCAGATGACCCCTATGAGCAAGTACTTGGCAATAGTGGGAAGAAAAAACTCTATATTAACAGGAAGAAAACTCCGGCACAACCAGACTTAGCGAGGGGCAGCCATCTAGTTGGGGGTGATTGTTCATGAAAACTACTTGAGTCATTTAAAACTGCAGCAGTCCAACAAATAAGCTAATAATGGCTTCATGTGTGATGCAAAACCTGCCTTCTCAGGGGAAAATCTGCTGCTTAACCTTTTCAAGCCAACACATCTTAGGTACTATGTGGCCTCTGAGTGAACTGAAAATCTAACATGTGACGTGATGCGTCACATAGAGCCTTTCAAAGTCTCTATGTGACAGCCCCAAAAAGAGATAGTGGTCTAATACGTCTTAGCAGATCTCTGTAAATATATTCTGTATATGAATATGTATGACCAATGACCTAAACTCATTGGCCAGTCCAGTAAGGAATTAGCTTGGAGAGCAGAAAAGGGAATGTAGTTACTGTACTGCAGCACCACTAAATAATTTGCATGTATAGAAATCTTTATAGGTGTGTATACTATGTGTATTTATGGGTTACGAATATATGTACCAACCTACTGATGGTTATTGTGTGTTATTTGCAAACCACGTCTTCACATGAAGACAGTGAGTAACCAGAGAGTTGCCGTCTCATTTAATTGGGCTTTTACTCATAGGGACAAATCTTTGGGCTCATATATCTTTCCTTCACGTCCTCATGAGCACAGAGTAACAAAGTAATCCTGTGTGTGTTTGTGTATTTACACACTTCTGCGTGAGTCCTGTTCTTTTCCATGCATGTTCCCATTACGTTTCTATTTTTTTCTTTCTTTTTTTTTTGCACTATACGTTTTGTGACTGCAGTACAATGCAAAGCCCGTGTGTTACCCTTTGGCATTAATTTTCATAGCAGATACAGTCCAGCAAGCCTCATCTCTCAGTTGCTGGTCAAGGGCACCTAAGCACATAAATATAATACACATACGCACACACACGCATTCACTGCTTGGAAGTGTGCAGATGTATTGAGAGATGAAGGAGCAGCTGGTTTCCCCTTCCTAGAAGTGGGGTGACAGTGATTTATAACTGAGGAAAGATCCAAGGGAAAACAGCCAACTACAGGATGTCAAAACAAAGTGAAGATGAGTGGAAGAAAAGGGTGATAAAGAAAAACACATGAAAGAAAGCAAGTGAAAGATGAGAGAGTAGAAAACTTGGTACAATATGAAAATGCATGAGAATTTGCCTTTAACTAATCCGCACATAGGTAGAGATAATATATAGGAAACTCTGGGGTTCACACAACTTGTGGAAATGAAATGGAAAAAGCACACGCAAGAAAAAGAAACAGACAGGGAAATGGAGAGGAGAGACAGAAAATCCAATGTTGAGAACACAGTTGTTTTGCTGTCGATTAGTGACATGAGCTGCAGGGCACAAAAGCACTCATAGTACGGAAACTATTGACTTTTAAGTTGGAAGTACTGCAACTTGGCCTATTATGTTCAGGGTCAGACATATACACACAAACATGCAACGGGGAGATAAATCACTCACTGCGGGGCCCAGCAGATTCAGATCTAGACTCTAACTCTGAGAGAAAGTTACTTGTTAAAAAAACAGAAAAGAGAGAGAGAGAAAGAGGAAAGCGATAGAAGAAAGTCTCTGTGAGCCAGAGAGGCACAGGGGAAGATGGGAAGAAGAAATCTAATGTTGAAATAGCAGATCTCTAGTTTAAGATGAGAATATCACCTGGAGAGGAATACAGACACCCTTATATTGGGTTCTAACTGTGCTGGAATCAATTGCTTTCAGTGGAGAGGACTTCTATCCCTGATGGTTTTATACACAACTAAACGTAAGGAATTTTAAACAGCTAGAACCTGACACATACACAAAAAAAAGGGAAAAAGCACAATTTCAAGCTATAGCGGACATGTACTTTTTCCTTTAATGCTAACATTAGCATGCTTGGATTTCCACAATGACAATGCTTGCATGCTGATTTTACAGCTGAAGCTGATAGGAAAAAAATAAAAAAAATAAAATCTATCACAATCCTTCTTGAGAGGACAGTCAATGTATGATTTAAATTTCATCAATTTCATCTATCCGTGAGTGGAGAGTTTTCTTTCAGAACCACAAATGTCAGTGTCTTGTGCTAGCTGAAACGCCAGGGGATTACCAACATCTTTAGGATTGATCCTCTGGGCACCTTGGCTGCCTCTACAAATTTGTATCAGATGATATGTCAGTCAATTTGACAGCTGCCAGACATTTCACTAAAAGCAAAAATACGTCTTCCTGCTGGTAGAGCTAGAGGGTAAACCAAGGTGATCAGTGGAGCAATTACAATATATTCTCTGAAGACCACAAATATCAGTGCAAGGGTTACAGCAATCCATCCTGTAGTTTCTGAGATGTTCTGGTTCAGACCTAAGCAGTGGAACAACCAATCTGACCGATACTGACATCCCCAGAGGCAGGTGATAGCACTGCTAATAAATGATGTTCCAGAGCCCCGCCCCCATCTAGAAAAATGACATTTAAGCTGTTGCGGAAAGTTTGATTTAGAGAAGAGAAAAAAGATCAAATCCTACACAGTAAGAGTGTTACAGACAACAATAGCTAGGAGTATATATGTCTCTCCTTACCGAGTTATCCCGAATCTGCCTTTTTTCTTCAAAAATACAGCTGCAACTTATCTTTGCTCTTTTGCTTTTTCATGAGCCCCCACCACTTCAATCTCTTGATCTTAATACTATAAATTTGTAACTACTTTCTTTTTAATAAGAGCAGCATCAATTTTTAAATTAAACTACAAATTGTACCACTCCTGCTGGGTGATAGTGAGTCTCAAATTCGTTAAACGCATCTCATTTCTGACTTAAATAGCTTCCACCATGGCCTCATTCCATAACATTACAGGACTTCTATACACTGGAGCTGCATAACAGAAACACGCTCGAAGCAACCACATTATATTTCTCTGAAATTAAAATGCGTGTGACCAGTTGTGACCGGTGCCCATTTCACTGTCAGCAGACAGCTGAGAGAGGCGGGAGACGAGTAGCTTCGTCTGACTGTCACTCATTTGCATTAGCTTGGATTAGCCTGGGATACAAAGCAAAACACCACTTTCCAATTACAGTACACACGTCCTTCACTTGAGTCGGCCTCACAGGAAATGAATTAAAAAGCCGTGTGAGTGACAGCGAGTCGGAGCTGGATGTGCGTTGTTTGTTACTTAGTTTTACAAACACCCCATGCAGCCTGACCTTGCATGAAAAAAGGGGTCAAATCTAACGCAAGATGCCACATCTATGCAGAGCAACACACACATATGCTTGCAGGGACACACAAATACTGTACTGCGAAAAGTCTTGAGACGAACCTCATTTCTTCATGTTTTGCCAGGAAAATGGTAAATAGGTGCAGTTGTGTATTAAACTACTTCTTCAGTAAGATGGAAATAGAGCACATGAGGAAGAAAACAGTGTTTGAACAATTCTAACAAGTTTGAAAGTTGATATTTGGTATGGCCACCTTCATCCTTCGACACAGCCTGAACTCTCTTTAAGCTTTCTCGTAATTTCTTTAAGAAGGCTTCAGAATAGTTCTCCAGGCTTCTTGAAGGACATTTAAAGCTCTTCTTTGGATGGTGGCTGCCTTTTGTTCCATTCCCTGTCAACATGATCCCACACTGCTTAAATAATGTTGAAGTCTGAGCTCGGGGGAGATTAATCCATGACTGATAGTGTTCCACTGTGTTTTTTCTATCCAGGTTTTACAGTAGTGGCAGTGTGTTAGTGATCATCACCATACTGAAAAATGAAGCTGTTGCCAAAGAGACACTTTCTAGATGGAATTGCATGACAGATCAAATATGACTGTACTTTTCTGCATTCATAGTTCGACAACTGGCTGCAATACAGCCCCAAACCGGTACTGGTTTTATTTTGTTGTATTTATCCACGACATCTTAAAGGCCAGTCCGTGAAAATATTGTCAGACATAAACTGGTCCGTGGCACAAAAAAGGTTGGGGACCACTGCTATAGACGATGGTTTAAAACTCCACGTAACCTGTTTCCACTGAGTTTCAGTCCAGTTCTCCTATAATTTGACTTTCAGATACTGTTCTTCTGCATTGTTCTTCTGGACTTAACCCTTAACTACATCCTTTAAAGTCTTGTGCACCTGCACTCTTCTATTCAAATATTGGTAACCTGTTCAAAAATCGAAATGGATGCAAGTTAAAGTCATAAGTAAAAAAATTATACAACCAAATAACAAAGAAGACAATTAGCATTCATAGCCATTAGACAATAGCCCTTATTTGATTTGCCTGTCTCAGATTTGGTTTAATTATTTAGAGAACCCCATAAATGACAGTGAGTTCTATGTATAGAGCAATTCAAGCAAAGTGAAAGGTACCCAGAAGGCAAAGCTGATGTGCTAACATTGATTATTTTCTGTCTCAGCTAAAAAGAAGTCGCCCAGGTAGCGTTCTTCACTGATAAAACTGACAGCGGAGCTCTCGGTGGCATCAAAATTTCAATAATCACAAAATCCCAAACGAGCAGCAGGGAAGAGATGGCGTTCCCATCCTTTCTTTGTATGGTTAGAGGCAAAACAAAAACATCTTGGTATTTCCTCTTTGGCTCCTAAGATGCTGATTTCCCAAGAAGTGACAGTTGTATTTTCAGTTTTTCTCGCCCCTTTTTCATAAGTACGACTACTCTCCAAGTCTGGGACAAACAATATATGTGACACTTTTAGAACAAAACGTCTCAACCGAAAAGAGTGTTTTGTAGACAGATTTATCGGGCCTTTCAAGTGAGCGGAGCTCACGGCTCGCAGCGCTGGACAGAGTGATAAAATACTGCGCGCTGACCCAATTGGCACGTTGTGAAATACTGCTTTATCGGTGGGCAGAGAGAAGCTCATCCAGCCGGAAAAACAGCCAGCACAGAACTCTAATAAGCAATTTTCACACAATTCCAAACACAGTCTACACCCGACTGCTGTGTAATAACAACGTGAACACCCCGAGAAGGCATAATTACACCATGTCAAGCTGCAAAAAGCACGGAAGGGAGTGAAGCCATGAGTTGCTGCATTTTATGGCTGCGGGTCTCTTCATGTAGAAACAAGTTAAGAACAAGCTGCCCAGTACGGCCTTTAAAGTCTTTTTTTTTCCTCTTTCCAGCTAACTGTGGCCCACCTTCTAATTAAGACATCACTCTTATAGTTTCTGTTCAGGCAAATAAGTCATGCATTTCATTATGAAAGCTAGTTATAATAAGTACATGCGGTTGCAAGTGGGAAACCAACAAGCTGTTACAGCCCAGTTTTACAAGCCAGGGTTGGTGGTGAGGGAAATGAATGGGTATTTCTGGAAATGCAATCACAGCTTGACCCACGACATACAGATCGCCAAGATTCTGCTTTTTTTTTCTCCTTTTCCTTTTTTTTTTAAACACACTGCACTGCGCTGACATGTTGAGTGAGAGTTCAGAGGCCGAAGAGCCGAGGGTTTTCAGTTTCTCTGCCGTCCTATTTGTTCACATATGACATGGAAACAGAGAGCCCATCCACACAGGCCTCTAGAAAGCTGGAAAACCTGCAGAACTTCACTAATTCTTTCCCAGTAAAACATCTTCAACGATCTAAAGCTCCACGCTGCGTGCTCGTGCACGGGTTTGTCCGCAGATGCGCGGAGAAACAGATGAAACAGATGAAACAGATGTACAGCGGACTTACTCGCTGGGTCGTAAGAGCGCAGTCTTGCCCAAGCGGAGGATGACAGCTCCTCGAGGGTTACGGATCTTCTTGACATCTTTGCTCTTGAGCAGGGAAAATCGCCTCACCAGATTAAAACCTGCAAAGGGTAAGGCATTCGTGAGCAGCCACACCAAATAAAAGTCACATAACAGCTGGTGTGTTTGGAGCTCGTCTATTAACCGGTGATGTTGGTCCTGGCGCTCTGGGGAAACTTCCAGTCCTCCACTTGTAAGGACGGGCACTGCACATCTGAAATGCAAGGGGAAAAAAAGAAATTAAAAAGGGGGGTATCTAATAAGTGAAAAACCTCGACACGTACTGTAAGACAAGCATGTAAAGAAGTTGGTTCAGAAGCTGTGTCAAATATAACCTCTGACACTTATTACTGAGTGAAACGGACAGAAGTTTTGTTTTTAAAAAAAGAGAGTCAGCAGCTTCAAACATATACATTTGAGAGTAACAGAAATATTGATCTGGTGGAAGGAGAATGGGAGTTGGTGGGGGTGAAAGAGAGTCCGAACGAAAAAAGAAAAAAAAAATACAGTGTAAAACACAGAGAAGAAGATGAAATGAGGGCAAAGCTATGCCGAGTGGAACACAAGCCAGCCTGACAGGTTGTCTCGCACCAAGCTTGTCTGTCGCGGTTGCCTCCGTTTGATGGATGTGTTCTCACCCTGTCAGGGGAGGTTGCAGAGAAAAGTGTTGCCTGTCAGAGCGGACTGCCTGACTACAGGGAGGTGGGTGGGGGTGGGGGTGAAACCGGGCAAGCACAGGTAGACGTGGGCCCTGTGAAACGCTATGATCCACCCTTAATTGATCTCTTTGGGGCCAAGGAGCAAGACATACTGCTGGGCTCAGTTTTGAGATTTTTCTTTTATTATGACTGCAGATAATATGAATGTGAGGCCCTGAATTAATACAAAACTACCTCTTTTGCTGATTGGTTTTCGAAATCATTCACGTGTGCCGAAACTCAGGATGAGAGATTTTAGTTTCTGCCCCGTCAATCAGAAGGATGGTCATATTTGACAAACTTAAAGACTAGTTTTATGTGACAAAATAACTGTATTCCATTAAAATGTTGCCTTTTTGATATAACTGGACATCTTGTAAGTCCCTATTTAAAAGCGCGTGTAGAGATAAAGGTGAATGACTTCAGAAGATGATGTGCTTTTTCAATCGCTTATTCAGGGAAAAACATCAACAGAAGTAAGACTCTCTACAAATGTAATTAGCCCCCCCGGCTTTAAAAGCTAGCATTGCCCACTTCAGTAGAAATAACTCTGCGGCAATTTGCATAATTGCACACCAGTCTCTGACACCTTGCTGAAAATATTCTTTCAGCTGCAAGACGTTTGAAGAGTTTCTTTTCTTTGCATATATGCTACTTGCAAATCACTCCATAACATTTTAGCAGCCTTCAGATGTGGCGTTGACTAGACCGTTCAATAAGCCTTCATCTGACCAATTACTTGACGGATTTGTTCATGTTCGTTGGCTTGTTAACTCTTTGAAAGGTCCAGTTCAACAATCCAGTTCAAAATTCACCTCGTCATTAATATAGCGGGCCCAGGCCTTGTCCCTGAGGCAGAAAAACAACCCCAAGCCATAACATTTCCACCACCATGCTTCGCAATTGGCATGAGGATCTTCTTTGGTCTGCACCACACATGCCAACAACTTTAGAAAGGATTCAGTTATCTAGCAATGTAATTCTAAAAATACATTTTACCTAAAGAACAACCAGAGTTGTCTGCTGACCCTGTAATGGAGCATCAAATCCTGGGTGCCTTCAAAAAAATTAACTTTTACTGTCAACAGATTCTAGCAACTGCAAGGCAGAAACTGCAGAGGTGTTATGGTCCAATATATCCATCAATTTATACCACTAAATGGTGCAGTAAGTCAATGTGTTGTGGCGAGTTTCTGCACGAAGAAGTTGTTAAATGTGGAAATTGTGAAAGGGAGGGTTGAAAATGTAATATTGCACCTGATTCATGCAGCACCATCCGCTGTGTGGCACAAACAGAACAGGCATATAGGGAGCCGCTTGCTGACAGTGTATTTTTTTCACCCTGCCTTTAAGAATGCAAAACATCTTGGACAAGTTGAAATCCCGGTATCAGAGGTCAAGTTGTGAATGTAATAACTCTAGAACAAGGCCATTTAGGATCTCCAATAAATCTTCACTTTCACAAAAAACAGTTGAATTTGTACAGATTATGGCAACAGTTATTTAATTGTAAATGGTTTAATGGTATGTAGGAGCATATAACTAAAGACTAGGTGCTTCTTTTGAGGAAGAGTTTAACTGGAGGACACTGGTCTTTGTTTCTATCACCTAAAGAGAAGACTGAGTAGAGGATTGAAGAAGCTGCCTTTTCTAAAGCCCTGTTAACACCACAAACTATTACTTGGGGACCTCTAGAAACTGGTGATCTTACATTGCCGGTTCTTATATAGTGCTTTTCTACTCTACTTGGGTACTTAAAGCTCATTATACAACGTCTCATTCACTTATATATTCATACAAGCACTTTTTCTACATTTTAAGTGCCTTCTGTTTAACATAGACTCTCTGTTGACTGCATTGGGGGGAGCTTTGGGGTTCAGGAACTTCACCAAGGATACTTTGGCATGCATACTGGAGCAGCCAGGGATCGAACCACCAACCTCAAGGTCTTCGGATCATATTAGTCTTGGGCGAATCAGGATCTCATGTGTTCTTTTTTCTTTTTGCAATCTTTTTTGGTGCTTTATGCACCATTAGGTTATGGAGTCTACAATGGAAAATATAAAAAGGAAATTTTGGTTGACTTTTGGTTTTGCAAATTCATAGAAAGAACAAGTTAAAATATACTGCAAAAGCAGTCTAAAAAAAGTGCCCCAAATTCCTGACTTTTAACTAATTTAGTAACATTTACATATTCCATGCTATTTTGTTACATAAAAATGTTCGATGTATTGAAATCTGGTCAAATGAAATGTACTTGATTTGTACTCAATTTAGACCAAGCATACAGTATGTTCCTTAATAATGAATTGCTTTCAAAAATCTCAAAATTATTGCTTCATGCTTATTAAAAGTGAAGAATTTTTATTCAGTGTAGGTTGGATACGTTATTCCTTTGTAGGTAAGGAACCTTTTGCTATCATTTAGGAAACTCAACCATTAATATAACACAAAGTTCAATTTTCCAGAGCTGCACAACAAACACAGATGTAAGAGTTTAATCACATTAAACAACACAGGAATACTAATCTTGTGCAAATAGGGCTTTACTCCCTGGAGTCCTAGGGAATGTCTTTTTGATGAAATGGGCAGAGCGCTTCAGGGAGTATTGCCTTGAAGCGTGCAATCTGAAGATACTGTGTATGTTTCCAAGCAAAATGCAGTTTTATCAAGGCTCACAGCAAAATGGGGTGAAATAGAGGAATATAATTCCTCGAATAATAACAACCAACCAACTTTAATCAAGACCCTGGAATTTAATTTCACGGAGGCCAGCTAAAAAAAAAAAAGAGGAAAGAATTAAATCCCTTTTAGCTGTTCATCACTTTTTATCAAGATCATCACTTTACGCAGTGCAGTTTTTTGCCCAATTTTGGTTCCAAAATACAAATGACTGTACTGCAAAGCGCAGCACATTTTGTCCCGTGAGCCCCCACCAGTGTGTCATTTTCTTATTGCTGTCAACAAATACAAATCAAGCCGTGGAAAAGAGATGTCATGCAGCAATGTTGCGGCACGCTAAGAGAGGCTTGAGATTAAAAGTAAAAGAAATCAGACGTGTTGGACGTGACTTCCGAACAACGGCTCCGGTGGAGAAGGTATCGAGCGCTGCTTTAGAGTTTTCTCAGCCCTCTGATGTTGTCACTCATTCTTAAATCCTGCCTTCGCGCCCTCTCTCACTCGCACAGTCACACATGCTGTATTCATAATTTGAATTCTCCATCCTGAAGCCCAATCTGCCAACTCAGCACAAAGTGCAATGTGCAGCCTCACAAGCGCACACACACACACGTATCCACACACACACAGAAAGAGTGTATCTTTATATCTCCCACTGAGAGTTTTTTTTAAGTCAAGACATGGTATGATCTGCTTTTTGTTGCTGCTTAGGCTGCTTTCTTCCCCCCCACCCCTTTTGCATTTTGCGTGGGGGTTGGTTTCATCACTGCCGCAGTTCCATCAGAAGGAATACAGATGAAGGCTTTGTCAGGTGTGGAGTGGAGAGACCCTGGCTGCAGGCAAACGGGCAGCACAATAAAAAGTTAAACAGCACAATAGAGGAGAAGGTGGAGAGATGAGGAGGGAGGAACAAATGAGAGCAGAGAGAGAAAAAAAGAGAAAGTGGAAACATAACAGGTAATGTAAGGTGTGAAGTGTCACTTCAGGAAAAGCAACTTACCCCACAACACCCAGACCAGCACTCCCCAGGCTATAGTTTGTTTTTTCTGAGGTAAGACTAAGAATAGCTGACTGCATTATACTGCAAGATAAAGAAATCAAGTTTGAAGAGGCATCTTTTAGGATTAAAAAAAAGAAGCTTTTATCTCTCCTGTGACAATTTTAGGATATCTAAGCTTCATGTTCATGCTCAACTTTCAGCATGCTTAGGGCACAACAGCCTTCAGCAACTTAGAATTTGAGTAAAAAGAAACTCTAAGTAGAGCATATAGATTAGAGATGTATAGATTTAACGTGCTCGCTTCCAACCCTGTCCCTCCTGGTGACTCCCACTACAAATCTTAGCATCTTTAACTCTGCCACCTCCACTCAAGCTTCTGTCTTTTTGTCAGTACCACTTCCAAATTCTCTCTCACCCTTTCTGCTATCCGTCTGCCGCAAATCAACCTCGACACTCATCTCCACCCACTCCAACCTGTCTGCACTCTCTTCTTCACCCCTCTTGTGTGCTGTCAATTGCTTTGAACAGTTGAAGCTAGGTATTTAAACTCATCCACTTTCACTACCTCTACTCCTTTTTTCACCATTTCCCCTGCTTCCCTCCCACACGCGCATTCCTCTTTTATCCAGTGCATACCTCCACTTGTCCAGGCTCCCCCTACTCTCACTACAGGTCATGTCAATGCCATCTGCAAACATTAAAGTCTGCAGAGACTCCTACCTGATCTATTAACATGTCCAACACCTCTGCATATAAGAAAGAGCTCTGAGCTGATACCTGCTATAATCCCATCCCCATCTTCAACCTGTCACTCCTACTGCACACCTCACTGCTGTCTAGTTGCCCTCATCTATATTCTGTACCACCCTCACATACCTCTATACCACCTCTGACTTCCTCATGCTCCATCAAAGTTCCCCTTGAGCCATAAAGACAATGCACCTCCTTATGAACTCTGTATTTTTTGATCAGTCATCATATCCATGGTGTTCTTTCTTAGCATGAATTAATATTATTTATACGTTAGCAAACTAGGGCTAAGGCACTTGCAAACAACTATCATGACAGGTTTCTGAATTATCGACATTTCACTATACTGCAAATTGACTATGTGCACGTTAGCATATGCTACTTCCGGTGCGGAAACTCCTGTGGGGAGCTTTGTTTCCGGTGTCTTATTCACGCCCTGTTTACGGTCCAAAACAAGTTAAACAAATGAATGAATCAAGCGGCGATTTACATTTCTATAGATGTCTTGGGCATTTACCCAATATATCTGCAAATGATGTTCATCGACTTGTCAATATTTTTCCCCGCACCTCAGAGCAAAAGAGAAAAGGGATTCAAATGTTAGATTTCTCAGCTGTCCCTCGTTTATTGTGGGTGTTATGTTCTAAAAATAACCAGCGATAGGTGAAATCAAGTAGCCAATTTTATTTTTGGACGGTGCAAAACGTTTCGTGGACATCGTGGACATACAGCACTGCACTTCAGAGTCACACTGCTAGCGATCAATGCAGCGATTCTGTACTGTACAGGAGAGACGTCACGGAGGAGATCGTCTGCAGCGATCAGGACGCAGGACACAGGACACAATGTGACATAAAAAAAAATAAGCATGCAAACTTGCACTAAAAAAAAAACGCGAAACAGCGAGGTGAAAGGTGAACCGCGTTATAGTCAGGGACCGCTGTAATTTTGAAGGTAAGTCACAACATACCCTTCGTAAATACTAATGTATAGAAACCCTTACCAGCAATCGTTCATTTTTTGTGTGGCTTTTTTCACGGTTTGTTAACATGCTGTGTAGGTGTGTACTTGACTAGCTGATATCGACTTAACGGGGGAAACATCTGGTTTGACTATTCTTCACCTGTAGTTTGAATGCTGAACATTTGCCTGTTTAAATCATGAGACCAGTCACTATACAGAGATGTGCTTCTGAATGTGGACGATGTGTCTTCTGCATGCAGTGATGCAGTTCTGCTTGTGTTGAGTGATGTAAACAACTGATCGATCTAAACTCTTTAAACGTCAAAATTGATCATTAGATTTTTTATGACACAACAGTGGTGAGTGTTCCCACCTTCTGCTCTTTGTAACTTAACGCGATCTTTCCGTTTTCGAGTTTTGGACATGATTTTGGAGTATATCTTCGCAGTAGCGATTGACCGCAAAGTAAAGCTACCGGAAATGTACAACCCCACATCCGGTCTCAAACCAGGAAGTTAGCATTTTCTCGTGCACAGGGCAATTCCGGTTGTTCAGTGATGACGTGACGAATCCTACTTCCGGGCCTAAAGTAGTCTGCGTTTAATATGGCTTTTGTGTTGTTAACATGTTTAATGTTATGTATTTTCTTCTATTTGATCTCAAAAAGCTCCTAAAACAGTCAGTGATCACTGTTGACCTCCCTCGGCTTTTATTACCGCTAATCATTTATTTAAGCTCAGTTTTTAAAACCTTAGGATGTAACTACAGCCCAGCCCATGCAGCAGTATATGAATGACTAACCTCGTATTGTGGATGGATTATCTCAGTTGTTCTCCTGGCTGAAGTTTGGTCCTTTTACAGCATCCTGCCATGCGATTACATTTGTTCCTGACCACCGAGAACACTCACGTTAACTTTTATCGAGTGTCATAAATAAGTCTCCAATAACACCAGAAAAAGTCGCCAGATTTGTCGCTAGTCGCTTTTTAGAAAAAAAGTCGCTAAGGGGGTCTGAAAACTCGCTAAATATAGCGACAAAGTCGCTAAGTTGGCAACACTACCTCGCCCTATAGGTCCTAAACAAGTAGATCAAATCACCGGTTAGACACACATACAGAAATTCTTTGATTTACTAGTGAGGGATTATTAGGCTAATGGATAGGCTAATTTATGGATAGCTCTCTAATAATAAATTCAGTATTCCAGATAAAAGGATGAGGAGTGGAAATGAATTCTGTTATTTTGAGGTAACTAGTTAAACATTATTGCTATAAATGCTGTGCATACTTTTTAAACTGTTTGATCTGTATTTTCACTCAAGGAAGAAACAAACTACTTCCACATAACTCAAAGGATCGATGATTTTTTAGTGGACTGTAGCATACTCAGGCAGTTTGGCAGTGGACCCACTACGGAACTTGAACCCCATTTCTTCTCAAGCTGTGATCAAATGAAAGCATTTGCTTGTTGACAAGCTAATTAGCACAGAGTATGACTGCCACTCCAGGATCCTGCTAGTAGCTGCATGTAGTCTTAAAGAGATTGGATGGTCTTGGCTGGGTTCACTTCCTCTTTGATGGGTTGTGTTTGAGCCTTGCCAAAGCAGGTAATGATACTACACTGGCAGTCACAGAGCACACTGCTGAGCGTGTTCCCCTCAGGTCTCCGCATTGCCAAAGATAAAAATTCAAGACATGTAAAGGTCTTTAGTGAGGTAAAACTCTATTTTTTGATGTATACATGCTTACATTTAGCTTGGAGGCTTAAAAAGTACAAAAGTGTCAGGCAAGGATCACACCTGGATGATTTAATGTTCCAAATATACAGACAGGGAGAAAATTCAAAAGCAAGTTTAGGCTCATACCCTTGAGGCATTCATTATGACACGGAACTATGCGTAAGTACATAGTTATTCACTCGACTTTCGCTGACCTGCTATTATATTTCAGTAAAAATAAGTTGCATTTGACCTTTTTTTTTGCATTGTGTGTGATATTTAACAAACTTTCAAAGGTTAAAGTAGCAGTGGCCTTATCTACCAGTGCCTCATTGTGGTCAGGCCTGTGTTTTAGTTTTGTCTTCTGAGCAGCAGAGACTTGGCAGGGTACTTTCTTCAGAGGAAGGAGGTCACAAGTCTGCTCACAGTGTCAAGAGTATGTGCTGTGTGGTTTGGAATAAGAGATCGCGTGGTGCTTATTGAATGTGCCTTACAATGTGGCATTGCAAGATAATTGGACCAGGCTGCTGATCAGCAGAAAGTCAGGCTCAGAGGTAGTCTTCCACTTCCTCAGTCGATTAAAGACATGGAACATATAGGAAGCAAAGAGACATACTGGGTGATGCATTTGATAGTCTAACACAATAAATGTGAGGTAAACCTGTAAGGAAAGAGCTAAATGATGGTGGTAATAAAAAAAAATATATAACAAACAATGACAGAGGGAGACGATGTGTGTCTTACTTGCCCTGTCGGGCAAACGAGCCAGACGATAGAGAGCATTCCTGGTTATTTTCCAGAGATAAAATTGCAGTACAGAGGAGTGGAAAGACTTAAAACACAGCACTGCAGGGAGATGAGCTCACTCATTTTCCCCTTGTAGGCCTCTGGCTCAACTTCATATGCTCTCACAAGTACACACACACACACACACACACACAGATATAAACTGAATCATGACGCAGATTTACAAGCTCTGCACAGCAATAAACGCAGACAATTCGGATTAAATAACGTTTGGCATCCTGTATGTGCATGTGCGTAAAGAAGTGTGAAAGATAAATAATGACTATTGTGATCATATCCATTGTTCAGTGCTTGAACGCAATCCAGTATCCCACTGCTTTCTTAACTCCCCCTTGCAGAACACAGTTAAACAATCAGTGCTCGAACTACAAACTAGGCCAGCAGTCACATTCTGAATGTCCCCTTGAAACGTCAAGTTCACTGGATGCACAAACAGGCTCGATTTTATAAGGTGATCAGCAATGGATACTCCCTAATGTGGTGCTTTAATGATGGTACAGTGTATAACACATCTGTTTAAAATCCTCCTTATGTGTCCAGTATCTGTTGAATGTGCAAAGCATACAGTTCACATTCACATTTATGTGCTAAAAATTAGTTTGCATCACAGGATTAAGGGAACCACTCAGAATATCTCAGCACTGATTTTAAGGACCTACAGTAAACCAGCAAAATAATCCCAACACAGTAAAAATCACAAAGGAGGGAAACGAGATAAAGGCAGCAACTAAAAACACGGTAAGTAGGCACGGCACAAGCAAGAAAGCACAATGCAGGTACAGACAGAGGGAGCTACAACCATCCATACATAACTCATGTGCTTCAGACTGGATACTGTCAATACTTTATGATGAAGAATGTCAGCATTTTGACTTTAACTATGTGGACTAGACAGCTGGTTAGACTCTAGTACTCCAGCCTGACTCTTCAACACTAGTTTTACTTAAATCTGCTTTCCTGCTGCAATGTCAGGAAATTACCAGCAAGCAGTGATTTGGACGACACGGAGGAATTGTGTGTGTGCGTATGTGACGCTTGCTGGGACTAAGTATTATTGCTGCACTTGAAAAAGCACTTTCTTTCAACCACTGGAAGGAAGGACTCAGGGGAACTGCGAGCTGACTCAGTCTCATCTAAAATGCTCCGACTAGGGCCTCCCAAGGGGGTCCCACTCCTCCACAAAGTTCCCTTCAGAGCTCAGCCAACTATGGAGGATTGCTCGGCCCCCCAAGTGATATCACAGATCCGGCCCCGAGAAAATACTAGCAGTGCGATAAGGGAGCAAGGCAGTTGAAAGCAAAAGAAAGAAAGAAAGAAAGAAAGAAAGAAAGAAAGAAAGAAAGAAAGAAAGGAGAAAATACATTTCTTCACTCTTGCTTGTTTTCTGGGGTTTCTGTGTCCTTCTCGCACACTTTATACTCATGGTAACACATGCACGTTCTCCCCGACACCGACAAACAGTCAAGCTAGCGTTTCATCATGCATGCAGACATGTTTCTTCTATACAACTACACAACCTCAAATGACTGACGGATCATAAAGAGGAACAAAACCGCACATGGTAAACACACACGCCTCTTTGCCACAGCCTGACCACACAGCTACCAAAAGCCACCAGCGTTGCACACGCAGGGTGTAATTACGCTCTTTTCTTTGTTGCCTTGGGGCCTTCATACTTACAGGGCACATACCCACACAGTCAGACATGTGTCAGAGGATACACATCCTGTTTAGAACTTTTGCTTTAGGCAATAAAGGCACATCTTTGCAACTTTACTGTCATTTTAACATTTAAACATGTTCCTTTTTGTGACCTTTAATATTCAGTAGCATTTTGTTCACAGCTTGTACAACAGGAAAACTTAATAAATAAGAAGGATACAAAAAGAGCTCCACAAAGGATATGCACTTGATTTTCTTTTTGTACAGTCAGTACCCATTTGGAAAAATAAACTCTCCAGTGCACTCGTTTACTGTTTTGCTTAGAGCTCAATGGGACATTCTGTCCATGCAAGCTGAGCCTAAAGCTAGTATCTTGTTAGTTTAATTTAGCTTTGCAAAAGCAGCAAGCTTACTTACTAGCTTAATATTTATTTAGGTAACAGGTAAGCTTTTATCTAACCACTTTTATTTAAGCAAACCGTGAATCATTACCCAACAATATCTCATCATCCCTGATGATTAGAGCCTGACTGATGTATCGGCAGGTCGATATTATCTGCCGATATTAGCTATTAGCAAACCTGTTAGCATCAATGAAAAACCGACTGAAAATTATGAAAATAATTTAATTAATGTGCAGACTAAATTATAATCATAAAAGCTCATTTGAAAAGTAATGAAGAGACAGGAGAAACATCATTAGAGTCAAGCACAATAGGCAGAAATCATTACAAAAAGGGTTTAGGTTAGCATAAATAAGACAGCAGTTTGTTTCTTAGATTTACAGTGTCCATGCTTTTTTATGCACAGCCACAAGAGGGCGCACTCCTGTTTTAGATATTTTTCTTAGTATTATTATTGATTTGGGTTTTTTTTTAATCTGATTATTCCTTTTGTTAAACAAAACATTGTTCAAAATTTTACATTTCATTACCTATGCAAATAAATAACTAGGGTTTACATCTTCTGGAAAGGCTTGACTCACCTTGTTCGGACACCAGAGGGTCACACGATCCAAAGCTGATTGCCAGCAGAGCCAGAGAGGAGCAGAAAAGCCACATGGTTTCACTCCTCCAAAAAACACCACCTCACCTCACTCCAGTCACCAGCTGATGGATAAACACAGAGAAAAAGGGAAAGTCAAAAAAGTCAAATCCCTCCTTCATTCTGTCAACATGCCACCCAGTTTGCTTACTCTGCCGACAGCTGTGCATTATGCTTGACTCCTAAATAGACGTTGATGTATATTTATGAGTCAGTCACAGCTGATGTGTTAATTATGTAGTATGATGCGGGCTTTGTTAGTGGCATATGAATTAACCAGAATGGTCCTCATTAAGTTGTGTAACTCTATAAAGTCTGATCATAGTCATTATCCTGTCCATCTGGTTGGCCTTTGACTGGGCAGCTGCTACACACACTCTGACACATACATGTGAATATAACTTATATATATATATATATATATATATATATATATATATATATATATACATATTTAGCCACATTTGACCATGACCACATGCGCACATTAAGCACATTATTGACGCAAACAAAGCAGCAAATGCAAGACAACAAAGCAAAAGATGGACATGAAAGCAAAATGATTTACATGCAGGACGGTTGGTCTAGAGTCAAACAGACAGAGGGGCCAAAACACACAAACA
The DNA here is from genome assembly GCF_018398535.1 of Haplochromis burtoni. Classification (NCBI taxonomy): domain Eukaryota; kingdom Metazoa; phylum Chordata; class Actinopteri; order Cichliformes; family Cichlidae; genus Haplochromis; species Haplochromis burtoni. The sequence goes on from NW_024582569.1 coordinate 669,101, forward strand.
CATCTGGAGACTATTCCACTGGAGCCATTGTTCTGCTGTACCAGATGCTTCCACGTGGCCAAACAACAGGCACACAGACACACACACAAAGGCATGCATAGATTAAAATGCACGCCACGTAGAAATAATCATTATATCTTGGCTGCGCAGTCTCTCTCCCTTACTACAGTAGCTCATTTATAAACGCACACAAGAATGTACGTGCATAAACATGCTAATCCCGCCCACTTGCATATAACCCCCGTAAACACATCCCAGCTGACCTGGACTTGCCCTCGGCATGTGCTAGGACCCCATAATTCTGTAGTGTTTACAGGTTCAGCAGGGCCCTCAAGGCAGGCAGGCAAGCAGACTGTATCTCTGAACACACACCTGTGCTGTCTGCCAGGAGAAATGACCCCCACACTCCCCTGGGGCTACACAATGTGGCGTGTGAATACTATCCAGCTTGACCTGACTTCTGTAGCAAGCTGTTAAAAGAAAATATGGTGGAGGACGGTGCTTCAAATTATGTTCTGGAGAAACAGAGACAGCCTGACCTGCCCCAGACTTTCATTTGAAGTATGCAGTCCACTTTGGGAGCCGTTGACTTAAGTAGTGTGGCTCAGTTCAAATACTCCACTTCGTATATTTTCATGTACCATAATATGTACACAATGTGCTGGTATGCACAGTGTACTGCGAAGAAATTTTGACAGGTTAGCTACATTAAACACAGTAAACTTGGAACTAAGAATACGAACGCTGTCAACTATAGCCAACAGGGGTGTTGCCAGGCCTGTGGTGCTTTTTCTTTATTTCATATTAACTAGTGAGTCAAACAAAATTCTGCTGCAGATACTAATTTTGGTGACCATTAGGTGATGCACAGGTAATGTAAGCTGAACAAAACATGCAAAACAAACAGGGAACCTAACATTGTTTTGGGAATAACGAATACGAAAATCCCAAAGATTTTCATTTGTAAGAAATGCTTTTAAAAAACATATATATGTTAAAAATTGCTAAATATTGTTGAGAATACATACGCTACAATCAGTGTAGTAAGAAAAAGACGATGTTTGAAATATTAGACTTCGACGTCATGCTAGCTGCTCCATTTTCGTAACTATCGTAACCTACGTTATATTAAATTTGGTCCCACATAATACTACATTTTTCAGCAGGGACGATGGCACTATTAGGCACATAAATACCAAACAATATCATAATAAATTAACATAATGTATTTCCTATAATGTTTTTTTTAAACTGCTGCTGCTGTTAGCTTGCTAAGCTAGCACTGACGTCATCATTAATAGTGATATCATATGATGGTTTTGTTGACTAAAAATAGTTTAGTAGTCAAGACGGTAAGAGTGAACACAATTTGCTCTTAACTTTTTGGCCCATTCTGCGTACACCATCGTGCTCCTGGAGCAATTCATTTAGCCATGATGATAGGAACACTATTATGCATTAAATATTACAAATTCAAGTACCCTGAGACAGCACAGGTGTGGTTGCTTTTTCTTCCATATTTTTTATTTTAGGTTACCGGTTTATTTACGAACCAAGGTCTTTGCAAGATCCTGTACAATTATGCTAAGCCACAAATGATCTGTCGGCACTACTGTTGCCAGCATGAGTACTATTAAGGTGAAACTATCTAGTTAGCTAAACGACAAGAAGAATATGTTAAAAAACGTGTTTTCTCCTGCAGCCGGATGGGTGGGAAGTTAATCAAAGCCTTAGACAGCTATGTTTGAGCAGTCTGAAGCTACAGCCATTATTATAGGCTTCATGCCACATGATCACAATAATAAGAAAGTTCACACAGTACATAATGCATAATGCATCACAGTCCACAGAACACAAGCTGGGGGAAAAGTTACAGCTCATTGCTATTATTATCTGGCCATAATCCAAAACAGTTTAATAGGTTTCCTGATATAAGTTGCTATGGATGTGTCTCTTTCCATTTCTGTCTCTGCACTGCATTCATAGCTTGCAATAACAGATACAGTAAAGCCAGGATGGGGTTATGCCACTGGGCTTGCCGCAGGCCCGGCCATGACTCGGTGAGCAGGCCTGTGAGTGATTGGGTCACTGGTTATGGATAAGACACAGGAAGGAAAACAGGAGCAGATGTCTTACTGTTATAGCTCTAAAAGCCGAAAGACAAGGAGAGACAGACAGAAGTAATGACCAGCATCCACAATCACAGCCCAGCCCAGTAGTACCAGTACTTTTTATGGATTTGAATACACATACAGAATGAGCCATTGACACAGTCTCACATAATAACCGAGGCTCTTGTGCTCAGGGCTTAGCAATTTTCACTGTCCTGCATTTCATCACAATTGCCACTGTTTACAGATGGAACAACATCTCTAGCACAAGCCTGTTTAGAGGAACACATTCTGACAGAGTTAAATGAAACATGTCCACTTTATGGCCTGACAAGAGAATTGCTTTTATTGCTTATTAGCCACCCAGACATGGATGATTAAATAACAGTGATCCAACAGCCCACTGTTTAGAATAGTTTGCATCTGTTTAGATTGAAGAACCTGGTGTAAATGTGTCTGTCATTCACTATCTGAGGGTTCATTGCTTTTCCAGCTGTCTCTCACAGCATCCAGAAGCAAGAAGACTGATAGGGGCAGTTTACAATCTAGTCTGCTTCCAATCTACTCTAGGCTATCACACAAGAAAACACAATCCAAGAGTGGTATTGCTGCTGAGTTGTGAAAGCAACTTCCTGATTGGCCGCCAGTTTGTCACCCTGGCTCAAAATCCTCAAGGGAAGTTCTCTCTGAGAAGAGGCTGTACATGGAATTCAGCCATCAAACAGAAGCCCTGCCTTATCGGTCAGGTAGCCCGCCTGTGTGCATTCGTGTAAAGTACAACATGTGTTCTACAGAAGGCGAAAGGGGCTGCCATACAGAGTGGACAGACATACTGAATAGGAAGTCAACAGAGGCTCATTTATGCAGATGAGCACACACACAGTGACTCAAGCCATTTAACACCATGCTCCAGAAGCTACTGTTCAACAACACAATCACAAACTCAATTTCTGTTTACGAGGTGCTTCAAAATCAGCTCTGCTAATTGTTAGTGTGAGTAAGGTTGGTCAATTCTTATTGTGAGAAAATTAAAATAATTGTTGGGCTGCTGTGAGCCCTGCATTCCTCCAGAGAATGCATGGCTGAAAAAAACTAGAGTCTACTTGCCTAGAGCGTCTATAGCAGTTCTGCATAGCTGTAATACAGATGTTATGCTAAAATGCTGATTTAAATATTGATGCTTACTACATTCAATATCTTCATTTAGCGTGTACCAGTGAGATTTAGAACTAAACACAAATGCATGCAAGTAGAAATACACAACAGGAAAACTTTAACTTGGACCCTATAATGGTCATTTATGGTCAGATGGATCAGAGGGTTCGCAGTTTACAATAAGTTACTTCTGAGGGGAACATGAGTGTGTAGATCAGACCAGTCATGGATCAGTCATGGAAATCCATCTGGTGGTTTTTGAGACTCCAAACCACAAATCTGAACCTTATGCTGAAGCAAAAGGGGAAAAAGGCAAAGTCATCAAAGTCTGGGATTCACCCTCTAAGTAAGGTTTACATTTCTCTCAATGTTTCTGACCTGAATGCAGTTCTAAGTACACTCATAGGTTCAAACAATACTAGTTACACTACTGCTGGATGTCGACGTCGGTCAACATGCTGTTTCCCAACATGCATTTTGCTTTGAAGACACGAACGTGCACACTCTGTATCTGAAAGTTTTGACCTTCTCACAAACTTGTTTTAACTTTAAATAAAAGTAGCTGAAGTGGGCCCCGAGGGCTTAACACTCCAAATATCAACTGACTCCGAGCAAAAACCTTCAAACTAGCGAAGGTAATATCCAAACCTGTGTAACACTGAAAAGAGACTGAGGCAAGTTTTTACTAGTCTTACATTCTGGGCAGTGTTCAAGGGCTTTATTTGAATATTTGCTAGTGTGAATCAGACCAGGAAAGGAACTGAGCACTAAATACATAAAACTCTTTCCTGTGATTGCTCAGGGCTACCTGGAAGTTCCAATGCCACGGACACCTACGGCCCTTTTGCAAACGCAACGAAGCAAAGTTAGTCCTAATCTGATGACATGACCCGGTTGGCTCCTAGCCTATGTTGTGGATGAAGTCAGCCTGGAGAGAGCATATGACTTGCCGATTTTCTTCAGCTTGACTTTACATTTCCGCCTAATGTTCACTTCACAGCTGAACTGAATGAGCAAGGAGTCAAGGGGATGATACAATTTCCTGTAGGCCCAACAAAAGCTGGTATGGAAGATATACGTGGGAGAACATACCGCCCTGTGGCCTACAGCTATGCATTGCACAGACAGCCTCCAGCAGGTTAAGTGAGCAACACTTAATGGGCATAGATTTGTAACGTTTGTAACAGGGCTATGAGGAGACTACTGGTGGTAGGAGAGTTCTGTTACATACCAGGGTTTCCAAGCTTACATGTGCAAGTTTCTTTTAGTTAAAATGACCCTTAAATGAAACCAGAATCCTACTTGGACAACGTGGAAGTGTGGAAAATGTTCCACATTTTGAAGGAGGAGGGTGAAAACAAAAAAAGAGTAGGAGGATTTATTTTTTAATGTGAGTCGTGGGGTGCAGACAGGATGCAAAATTCGGCAAACATGGGGGATAGCTGAGTAATTAGAAAAGCAGATGTTACTGCGGTATTCAAGCCCCCACTCCTCTGGCGTTCATTTTCTTTCCCAAATAGTGAAAATAAGTTTTAGAGACCGATCCGAGATCATTCCAAAGCTGATTACTTTTTTCGAATGATATGCATGTAGTGGGGAAAAAACCCCCGTGTACTTAGGAGGCTTTTCCATGCCACAGGGGGTTGGATGCCATCCAAACAAAACAGCAACACCTCAGCCGTTCTGTGCCCATGCCTGGCTTATTAGATGTGAAGGAAAAATCAGCATCACTTTTGCCAGGAGCTAGTCGTTTTCTTGCAAAATCCAATAACGGAATACTAGCTTACTACAACTACACGAGTCAGAGCGGCCGAGAACATACAACTTTAATGATCTCCGCTGAGAGAAAGCAACTTTAGAGTACTTTTGCTCAGTATCCCAGATTGTTGGTGTGTGGTACACCCCGCAGTATGGTATCCCCATGTGACGTTGCCCACCGTAAGCAGTCTTTGCTGCTACAACACTTCCATCACTAAAGTTCCGCTGCACTTCACTAACTTGTCTTTAAATCTCCGGCGGATGTGGCAAAAAAAAAAAAGCATCGCTTTTTAAACGAAAAGTTAAAACGACAGAGAGCATGTAAAATCCTTACCTTCAATTTCTGATAAATCCACAAGTTTGCGACCACATTAATCCGCTGTTGTGCGTGTATAGATCCAAGGTCCGGCTTGGGAATCCTGCAGGGCGATGCAAATGCAGACAAATGTAATCCAGCCTAGTTTTTGTCCCCTTGCCTTTTTTTTCTTGAGTCTTCTTCCACAGAGAAAGGAAAGAGGGAAAAAAAAGTTACAGCAAGATTAGCCGTGTCCAACTTTTTCCCCCTCCCCTCTCTGCTGATCCCAAGTGTCTTTCTCCCTCTCTCGCCTCCTCTTTGCTCTCTCTGTTGTCTGTCTCTCGGTTTCTTATTACTTTTTTCCTCCCCTTGGTCTCTGTCTATTCCTCCAGCCTGTCTCTCTTCCAGTCTCCCTCCAACACCCCCCCTTTACCTCTCCTCTCCTCTCCTCTTTCTCCCTGTTCTCTCCCTCTCTCTTTGGGAGATCTCTCTCAAACATGTGGTGACATCAACTTGTCCACAAGGCTGGAAAATAAGCCCTGGGCATCTCTCTAATCTTTTTGGCAAGCTGTTCCAGGCCTCTCTACCCTCTCTTTACCCTCTACCCCCATCATCTTACCTCCATCTCCCCCTCACCTCTTACTATTTGATTCATGACATACCAGAAAAACAGACTTTCTATTCTGCCTGGGTTAAAGCACTGTATTAGGAAAAGAAATGCAGATTAGGCTCTCCTGGTTGGTGCATTATGGAGAGGAATTTACTCCATTAAAATTAATGAACTTACTTATCATACTTACTTATGATTGAAGGCCACATCCACAGCTTCCATATTGTTTTATCACTCACTTTTATTGCATCCAATCCATAAAGTGGCCTCGGTTGGAGCCCCTGACCATCCAGAAACACCAGTCCTAACAGCCACATAAATTCCACCTTTATTGTCAATAAGTAAATAGTTCAGGAGGCGAATAAATATCACTTTGTCTTTTGATTTATGCGTACCTCCCTTCAGATGGTATGGAAGAATAGGTAGAGGACTGTGCTCACATCTACAAGATATTTATTTCTGTCCTCTGTTGAGAGGTCAACATCTCTACTGAGTAGTTATCTTTAACTCTCTCATTAGCTTTTACCCCTAGTTTAAAAAAACACAATAAAGGAAAATGTGAAAACTCTCTAAGTAGCATCCGTCCACTCAAATTGTTTCACTTCTGTCTAATGAAGCTGAAAATGCTTTGAACTAGATGCTTACCCAGAGGTGTCCTCTTTGAACTAAAAACACTGGTGGAAAGCAAGGTCATTCAGCCACTACCAATGGGGAATCTGGACAAATGCGTGCATATGTCTTTGTATGGTTTGACGGCATAAACAAAGAAAGAAAGGAATTGAAAAGGTGTGACTTCCCCTATTTCACAGAGCATGTTGACAAATGATGTGTTGAAGTTTGGCTCTGACCAGACAATAAAAGTTAATCTGATGAATCTCCCTATCCTGACATATTACCCAACCTCCAGGGATGAGTCAAAATGTTAATGATGTATTGCTCATCCAGTTCAATCCATCACAGTTCATGACTTATTGCAATGTGTGAAGTGCAGGAACAAAGTAAAAGGCTTTCTTGTCATTGCCTGGCTGTGTTTCACAGTCTAAGTAGAATTTAAATCTACAAATAAGTCAAAGAGGCTCCCCAAATGTGTCATGTCCAGGACCAAAAGTGTTCAAGTTCAGCAGTATTATGACCACATGGTCAGTCGTAACCATGACCATTAAAAGCATGAAAATATGTTGACACATCAGCATGATGCTAATATAATGGTGATAGAATGGCCCCAACCAACCATACCTTGGTGATCTGCAAATCAACAAACAGGACTACTGCCAACAGGCAACAAGTGGTTACAACTTATGGCAAAGATATATTTCAAGCTATCTTATAACTTGGTGTTTCGTGAAGTCCGTTCTTTATCATATTGCACATGCAAGTTTTGGTGAAATTTTTAAGTACTATGCATGAAGGTTATCCTGTGAAAATGTGAAAAAGTCCCCTTCAAATCACTTTTGTTGAATATCATAAGGTGATTGTATACATTTATTTGTAACTCTTGCTGTAATCTGACCATTTCTGTAGATGCAGTAGTGATTCTTGTGAAATGTGATTAGATGGACAGTAGGATGGAAACACAATGGGCACCTCACAGTGGCTAGAGTTCACTGGTGTTTTGGCTAGTATGCTAAAAAAAAGTCAGTGTTGAAAGCTGCAGTTCCTCAGAGTTCCACGGCAACAAAAGCAAGTCAGTTCCCATAAAATGTTTTGTTAAAATTCCCCAAATCACAGCAGAAACAGACACGTTTAGAGCTTGGTACTACAATAGGAGCTTACAATCAATTTCCCCTTGTTACGTTCCATCTAGGGGGCCAAGACATGAAAAGGAATTCATTTTCAACTTGCAAAAAAAGAATAAATGTTACAGAAAATTAAATCATTAGTGGTCATTACACCCACTTTCCCAAGATTAAAACATCCTCCTGATAATGGTTAATTCGAGAATGAAGAAACACTGATGGGTTAAAGTCAATAGAAACGAAGCGATGATAAAATAGACCTAAAGGACACTTCATCTCCTTTTCAGTACAGCGCTATAAATTAGCTAATGCTTGAACTTTAGAGAAGCAAAATGGGATTATCTAAGCCCAGAAGCACTTGAAGTTTGAAAGGCAAGTGGAATTGGGTTCAAGTAGAACTATGGCGCGACACAGTGCTTTTCTTCTTCATCTTTGTTTTTGCATAGTTGTATCACATGTTGCTGACTCGTTTTATCACTGATTCTTTGGTTACACTTGGTGATGATGGACACTGGATAGGAAAACTCCAAAGCAGCCATGGATGATTTCTACATTTAAATATTTGTCACTCATGTCTCACATCATCAAAAAATGTAATATTAGTGAAAGATAACCGAAGTTAAAACAAAATGCAGTTTTTAAATGATGATTTGATTTAGTATGGGAACAAAGCCCTCCAAACCTACCTGGCCCTGTGTGAATTGACTATGATTTAACAGGTTTTGGAAAGCTGAGCTCAATCGCACTAACCACACCGAGGCCCGATTAATGCCAAACCTGTTAAATCAAAAAATCACTGAAACAGTGTTGCATCTTCCTATGAGTGTCAAGCCAAAATTACTCCAAGAGTGCGTTGATGACTCAAGCAGGAGGTCACCAAAAAAAAAATCCAGGGCAGCATTTAAAGACTGCAGGCCTCATTTGCCTCAGTTAAAGTCAGAGTTCATGAGACTGGGAAAAATTGGCATCCATGATAAAGTTCCAAGGAGAAAACCGCTGCTGACCAAAAAGAACACAAAGCCTTGTCCCAAAAAACATCTTAATGATCTTTTTGGAAAATTTTTTTTACTGATAAGACAAAAGCATCTGGCACATAACTAGCACAGCGTTTCATAAAAGTACAACAATAGTCATAAATGGTGGTGCTAGTGTGATGACCTGGAGCCGTTTTATTGCTTCAAGAACTGAACAACTTGCTGTGATTAATGGAACCATGAATTCTGCTCTCTGTGAGAAAATCCTGAAGGAAAATGACAGGCCATCAGTTCGTGACCTGCAGCTCGAGCAAACTTAGGTTATGAAGCAGGACGGGCTGAGCCCCTGAGTCTCAACACCAGCAAGTTTCTCTGAATGGCTCAAAAGAATAGAATGTTTTTGGAGTGGCCTAGTCAAAGTCAAAATGCTTTGGCATGACCTTAAACAGGCCGTTCATGTACAAAAGCTCTCCAGTGTGGTTGAATTAAAATAATTCTGCAAAGGTGAATTGGTCTAAATTCCTCCACAGCAATGGGTCTTTGAAAGACTCATTGACAGTTATCGCCAATGTTCCCTCTAATTTTTCCATGTGTCTGAGCAAACACACAAACTCCCTGAGTGGTCCCTTGGACCACTGTGAGCAACATTAGACATGTGCACTGTGGTCACGCCAGCATCGAATCCATCCAAGCTACATGGTTTATTAAAATAATCAAATTACAGCATTTATGTTAGACTACTTTTAATTAACTGCTTTAGCCCATTTACAATGAAAATTTAGAAAAATCTTGTTCATGACCTGTGTAGTATGTTAACACCATTGGAAGTAAAAATAATTTGAACTCCAACCACAACTTTCTTTCTTTTTTTTCTTTTTTTTAATATAAAGCTCTGACTTGTATTATGAGTATGAGTCTGTGGTCTGGGAGAGAGTCCTGTAACTCTCTGTCTGCAAAATACAGGATATAATGGCCACTGTTGGGCAATTAATTATATAGTTACTTCTTCAAAAAAGTAACTGAGTTTTGCTAACATTAAAGATTCTTGCAGCTATTTACCTAAAAACGCAGCCAAGGCGTTTTTTTAAATAAACATTTCAAACTATTTACAGAACAATCAGCTGTTCTGCATCAAATTTGATGCCACACAAATTCAGCGGTTACAGACAGGTCAGGAAAGACATTCCATGGACTATGATGGTTGAAGACTCCAAAATGATCTGCTGTAAGAGTAGGGAGCAGGTGGAGGTGTGCTCTGGAGAGAAGAGGAATGAAAGTCCATAGAACCAAGACAGAATCAAATACCTGGGGGTCAACAATCCAGAGCAACAGAGAGTGCATAATGGAGGCGAACAATTGACTGCAGGCAGGGTGGCTCGGGTGGAGACTTGTGACACTAGGATAGCAGCAACAGTGTAAGGGAAGGTTTACAAGGTGTTCGTGAGACCTGCTCTGATGTAAGGTTGGAGATGGTGGCACTAGAATAGAGACAGGAGGCTGAGGTGAGGATGTTGATGTTCAAGAGTACATCAGTGGGACAGCTCAGGTTGAGCAATTTGAACACAAAATTGGAGAGGAAAGACTCAGATATAGAAAATAGAGGCAAATGATCTGCTTTGGCGACTCAGCAGCTGAACAAAGATTTAAATAAGTTGTATATCTGTACTTGAATTAAGACCATTTGCTATTAGAAGCATTTTTTACAGTAAGTCCCAGTTTAGATTAAGTTTGGTTTAAACAGCTCAATGTTGACGCAGCATTTCAGACACTCAAGTAGAGGCCTGTTTGCTTGGCGTCCTCACAGGTGCGATGCTTGGACAGGATACCAGAATTTGAATACTATGAATAAGACAAATTATATGTCCACACACATCTGCACATTCTTTATATCATTTTCATGTAGAAGCACATATCAAAAGCTGAGCATAAAAGAGAAACGTGTCCACAAGGAAATGTTAAACTTCAAGCAAAGCATCAGCATTTATGATTGAGTTGGGGGGACGATCTGTACAAGGGAGCTGTCTGTTTAACATTTTATATGGAAAATTCACTTGGCATGCAAGACCATCAGACTTGTGTTAAGTTTATGTGGCATGTTTAGAAAACTTGGCCAAAAGAAAATTGTGCTTTTTCCAAAGTCTTGGAAGCAGAGGAGGGCTCCATCAACTTCTGAATAACGTGGCGTGTTGATCATGTGACCACAGACTCCTCTCTCTGACTCTGAGAGAAAGAGGAGTACAGCAACTCTTTCCAGACCCCAATGGAAAACTACTGCTGGAGCTACTGTATTTCCTCCACTGCTCCCCACAACTTTGTGGTCTCTCTCCTCTCTTTGCGTGTGTGTCTCCATGTTTCTCTCAGACTCTTTCTTTTCTTTCTCATTAGCCCGTCTCTACTTATTCCACAGACCCATGCCCCCCTTCACTGCCTTACGAACCTTTCTTCTGGTAGGAAAGACTGAGTGAAGAAAAGGGAGGGAGAAAGGGAGAGAAAAAAATTAACTGCTGTTGTTGGAATATGTGTCAGTTGGACAAATAGGCTCCACATGCTTCTCGTCATGGTGCAGGATGTAGCACACTTAATCTACACCGCCTTCATCTTTCTTTTTCCTTCTGCCCTCCTTCCCTATCTCCCCGCACTAACTATATTTTGCCCCGTTCTTTATTGATCCCATTCCTTCACTTTATGATGCTCTATTTTGTGCTTCTCCACTACGCCCGATGTCACGACAGGCTAAATTAGACTTTGGTAACGTATTACAGCGCGTTGCTCCGGTCTTAAATCCGAAACGCGTTCGGTGTGTGGCGATGTCGTTGCTCACGTTTCTGGTTTGCTGCAGCAGTGAGAATGTTTCAGCTTGGGCCTGGCAGTTTGACTTTATTCCATGGCTTATTGCGGCAATAATGCAGACCAGCAAACTGAGGAGCTTAGCAAACACACACACACACTTATACACACTCATACACGTTTACTCATGCTAAGCTGATGCCTGGGTTACATTATCAGTCCACAAGAGCCAGCATTGAGCATTAAGCCAATTTACTGGTACATACAAGTGTACTGGAGCTTTTAATGACTATCAAAACAGGAGTACCTCACACTAAATTACTGCTGTGTGCTGGAATGTGTTTTGGGCCCTTGCCCATCTCAGAGCATGTGTGGCTATCTCTTTCGTTATTGATTGACTGATTTATATCGCCACTCATGCTTGAAATAGAATCCACTTCTCAGTCTGCGCTGAAGATACACGGCCTCGCCTTCTGCATCTTCTCCTCGGCTGTGTGTCTGCGCGAAACTTTCACTGCTGCTGTGTGAGGGTTCACTGACTGCGCCTCTGTCTTTCTTTCTCATTTTCCCACTCTCTTTTCTCAGCGCCCTACCTCATCTCTACCTAAACAACGCCCATCCTGCCTGCCTACTTCCCTCTTTCAGCGCCACCGCACCCTCCACCCCCACCTCCCATCCTTGCAGTCCAATTCCTCATCCTTTTAGGGGAGCATGGGAGCATGCAGTGGAAATAACTGAGCCAATAAAGACACTGCCAGGATCAATTCACTCCGTGTGCCTCACATAGTTACTGAAGGAGAGAAAGAGTCCTGGAGATGGGCGTAAGGGAGGAGGAAAGGGAGTAGAGTCCATCTTCAGTACGGGTACAGCCATGGATGAAGAGGGTGGCGGAGGGTAATGTGAAAGAAGCATGGTTAGATGAACAGGAGAGGATCGAGAAGGAGGGCATGAAGAAATAAACAGACTCAGAGTCTAGAATAGAACATGTGCTCCCACATGTGGACTCCTCCCTTCCCTTGATGCCTCATCCTAATCCTAGGTGCCAATGACAGAGAGTCTGGCTAGTTCTGGAGAACCTGTTTAGAGAGCTTTGCAACAGGTGCAACCTCTTCCTTGAGACTCTTAGATTTGTTTGCGGCACGAAGCTCAAGAGTCCTCAGCTGTAATCACACTGGATTGCCTCCCTGCTCATTTTTAATTAGGGAAACTTGAGAGAGCTGAAATTGAAAAGCCCTACTTAATTTTAAAAGTGGTGTCCTGTTAAGCAGTATGGAACAGGTGCGTGTAAAGTACTGTGCTGAACAGAAGGCGAGGCTGATGGAATAAAGCCGGTTAAACCGAGGCCTCGCCTGTCGTAAATCATGCAACGTTTTCAGACCACCATACGACGCCGGTTGACTAGCTCATTGATCCTCCTTTCCAGATATCCTCCCCAGCCAAGGGCTGGAACTCGGCCAAACCACCCACCGTGCACGATATACGTGTGATGGTAATGTATCACACCGTCACACACACACCTATATGCCCAGATAGACACACAAGGCCAGTAAAAACCTGTCCCGGTCTAACCAGGACAGGCGCAGCAGTCATGTGTTCCCTGTCAATTTGTTTAACAACATCGCAGGCAGTGATTTGAAGTGAGGCCTATTTCCTCTGAACCCCTTCTTCCCCCAAGGCTCCGAATTTTTGCGATCATATCTCCGCCGCTGATCCTTCATGGCAATCTTTTATTTTGCCTTTATTGTCTTTTGTTTCCCATACTTTTTAATGATGAAGCCCTTTATGATCGTGTCTCTCAGGGCTGTCATCACAATTTAGTCCCACCAGGCAAAGATATGAATGGCTCATATGCATGTGAAATGGAGCATTTACATCAATTCTCATTGAAACTGCAGTCGCATGCAGCAGCATGGCCTGATTTCCTTGTACGCGTAGTAGAGCTGTGAAGACCTGGAGGAGAAGACAAATCTGTTAACCATATGCAGCTCTCGGGAGAGCTCCGAAACAGCGTCTTTTCATGTATAATACAGAGACCTTCAAAATAATTGCATCTTACTTGTCAATCCCTTTTTCTTGTTATCCTTCAGTTGCTCAGAAGCACTCAGAGGCACCTTTGAAGGAAAGGTCTGGTAATTATTATCGCAATTCTCCTCTGCATTGGCAAGTTGCACTTCTGAGCAGCACAGCAGCAGAAAACTTTGGCACAGAAATTATCTCTCCTCAGTAATCATGGCATTTGTTGATGATGGCAAAGTGGAGCAGGTAAATAGCTACAAGTCCGTTATGATGAAAGGGTGTTTGTAAAGCTGTGAAGGAGAGTGCTTAAGTGTCTGTGTGTAAAGGGTGACAGCTTGTGCAATATGCGCTTCAAAGCTTACAATTCCTATGGCAACAATGCCATTTCCCTTACTAAGCCTTTACAAAAATGCAATTAAGTTTTGTTTTGTTTTTAGATCGAGCTTATTCTTTCATTGTATATAATTAAAACTTTAATAGATGCAGAGAAGAAAAGACTGTGATGAAAAGAATTTTATAACAACACTTTACTCTGGAGATTCAAAAACCATTGAATTTTGAGCATTAAACTATTTAACTCTGAAGACTACGGGCTCAAATTAAAGTGATTTGAATTTTTATCTGTGAATTTGCCAGTAGCCTGTTTAAAGTTGTGCAATTTAAATACTTAACTAAGTATTAGTTTTATCCATTCAAACAGAAAATTAAAGTTCCCAATATTCAAACAATACCAAGAATCTATTCCCATGCTAGGTGCTCTGCTCTTCAGGGTTCTTTGGCATGAGCATGGCTTTGAAATGAATGTGAACATGCTCATAGGAAAAAAAGTTGCAAAATAAAGTTTTCAAATACCAGGCATCGGGTTCAGATTATATAAAGAGCTGGGAAAAATTATTTGCTCACTTTTTGATTTCTTGGGTTTTTTCATATTTGTCACATTTTAATGTTTCAGACCATCAACACAAATTTTAATATTATAAAATACAGTTTTCCAATTATGCTTTTATTTATTCAAGGGAAAAAAAGTTATCCTAACCTATCTGGCCCTATAAAAAAATACATGTAATTGTTCTCTAAATCATACGGAGCCCCCCAGGGGACATGGGAAAAAAAAAAAATTAGGGAGGAAAAAAAAAATTAAGACGGACTTTTGCGAGATCTCGCAAAAGTATTGCGAGCGCTCGCAAAAGTATTGCGAGATCTCGCAAAAGTATTGCGAGATCTCGCAAAAGTATTGCGAGATCTCGCAAAACTCCAACAATGGCGGCAGCTACTTAGTTGTAATATTACTCTTTCTGGGTCACAAAATACACTTTTAAGATATTTTGAGGCGTGAATGTAGTTGTGTAAACGTCAGATACCTGCTCGGTTTACAAGACATCACATATTTGCAAAAGAGCTCCGAGGTTTTTGGAGATCTGACACCCACTAGCTCGAAGCTAACGGGAGGTCGAGACCTACTACAGCCGGGAGGAACACCGCTTTCCCGGCACATCGTGCCTCGACCTCCCGGTCGGCTTCGAGCTGGCGGCCACTAGCTCGAAGCTAACGGGAAGTCGAGACCTACTACAGCCGGGAGGAACACCGCTTTCCCGGCACATCGTGCCTCGACCTCCCGGTCGGCTTCGAGCTGGCGGCCTCCGAAGAATGCGGCTAAAACTTTTGCGGCTCGGAAAACTTTTGCGAGATCTCGCAATACTTTTGCGAGCGCTCGCAATACTTTTGCGAGATCTCGCAAAAGTCCGTCTTAATTTTTTTTTCCTCCCTAATTTTTTTTTTTTTCCTCCCTAATTTTTTTTTTTTCCTCCCTAATTTCTTTTTCTCCCATGTCCCCTGGGGGGCTCCGTAAAATCACCCTTGGCAGCATGGATTGCAATAAAATGATTGCGATAACCAATGTTCCCTCTAAGCTGTGCGCAATTGCGCACTGCTGGCACGGTCTCTGCGTTGCGCACAGAAAAAAAAAATCTAACCTGAATTGAAATTAAAATTAATACTTTAACAATTCTGTTTTGCAGTGTTAGTCAGTAAGTGACTGGCTGCTCCCGTATGGGATTAGAACGATGCCACCTTATCCCATAGTCCAGCCAATGATGCGATTCACATTCGTATATACGCAGCTAATCAACGTCGTTGACAGGCTATGACAGCGTCCTTATGTGCCGACACCGGTGTTTTAGCTAGCAAAGCGGCGTGGCTGATGTGGAGTGAAGCCACGTTAATGACAACGTGTACAACCATTGGAGATGTGAGCAGGACAGACGGAACAATTGACGGAAAAAGTGTGGACTTTATACCAGTTTTTAAATTGTGTTGATAGGCCACGTAAAACCAGAGTTATGATAAAAATATCTGCAATGTTTGGTTTTCTTCCTGAATACTATCGTTGTTTATATTTACTGCGGGAAGAAACGGTAAAAACGGCGTTTTATAAGGAAAACGCTTGAAAGCACTCTCTGCCTGTGAGCAAAAACAAAACCAAAAAAACCCACCCTTTCCTATTGGTCGAAAAATGTACCATGTCGACCAATCAAAAAATGATATGGCAACATGGCATTTAGTTGTTTAGGAAGGGGGAAGTTTTAGGAGTGACGGCGGTGTTTTGAGATGTGAGAGATTTGCGACGTTTAGCGCAAATCTTGTGTAGTTAGTGTGTAGTGTAGTCAATAGTTTTGTTGTGTGTGTCAGAACAATGAGGCGACTGCTGAATGTTACAGGAGTGATACATCTCCTGTTGTCAGGCCTGCGGGCAAGGCTGGACTGGGACAAAAAATCGGCCCGGGCATTTTGACTAGAGACCGGCCCACCAGGATAAAGATTGAAAATGTGACGTCATTCAGGGGTAAAACCGCAAAGGATTCTGGGAACTTGTGGCAAGAGGTACTAGCGCACGCAGGCTTTCAATTGAACTCAGTTACACAGCGATAAAAAGAAACCCAAAAAATGGCAAGAAGCTGTTGTATTATTAACTGCAATAGCCGGTCGCATGACAGCCACGGGAAGCCGACGGGTAAAGAGATCGTTTTTTTTTATCGGATTACGTCGTTGAAGAGAAATTTTTTAAGCCATGTTTCCGAAGTAAGAGCCGACGGATGGTCTGGATATACCAAATATAACGTCTCAGAACACTCCAGCTCACATGTTAGTCTGCTGTTGTAGTTAATACGTCATTTTTCTTAACATAATTGGTGATATAGGTTACAAGCAAGTCTGGCGCTGAACAGAAATTGTCGCTCCTTTGTTTATTGTGCATAAATAGTGAATTGTCCTGACACAATATTGCGTTTCGCTTCTGTTATTATGGTACATTGACAAAAACATATACTTTTATTCACAGGATAAAACAGTTGTTTTGTATCACTAATTGTCCAGTGCGATTACAGCATACAATATTATTGTCACTGCTACATTTCTGTAATGCTACCAGAAATTATTTCCACTACTAATTAATTACCGTTGAGCTCAAAGGTTATATTAATAAACGGTTAACGAATGTGTATTTATGACGACGATTTGTGAGACTGGTAAACTTACCTTTGTTCGTACGATGGTCTTTCGTTCTACACGGTGCATTTCAAGGTCCTGTACCCATCCGTCGGTAAACTGTACCTGGGCTTGTTGCAGTGACCTGAAGTTACTAAACTTCATGAGTGTATGCACTCACTCCAAGAACCGTATAATTATAAATCTGAGCGTGGTGAAAGTTGGGCAGCACGCTAACGTCTTTTGTCCACTCTGTGTGCTCGTAAGGGTCTGACCCTTTCACTCTTGATTTTTCCTCGTATCTTTTCTTTGTCTTTTCGTCGAAGTCTGTCTTTGTACGGACCGGCATTGTTCTCCTTTTGTTTTGTACATTCCTTTTTTGTGCGGCAAAGAAAAAACAAGAAGGTATTGGAACCGGAGAATGAACGTTTTGCGGTGCTGCAAATGCTTGCATTTGATGCGGTACTTGGATTGTTTTGCCACGAGTTCCCGGCATGCAATGCGCGAAAATCACGTGATTGCTAAACAAGGGGGAGGGTGCATCCGGCCTCCTCGGCTGTAATTGGTCCAGCCCAGAGTCGATCATGACCAATTGGCCAATCCAACACCTTTCATTATATATACCCTTCCTAAAAAAAAAAAAAAAAAATCCATCGGCCCATAAAAACAAAAAATCGCCAGCGGCCCACCGGGCAAATGCCCGGTATGCCCGATGGCCAGTCCAGCTATGCCTGCGTATAGGCTTGTGTTCTCCTTTATCTCATAGTGGACAGAAATTTTTTTGGAGGGCACAAATA
>NW_024582569.1:686847-706163 GCF_018398535.1 Haplochromis burtoni
TGACACACACAACAAAACTATTGACTACACTACACACTAACTACACAAGATTTGCGCTAAACGTCGCAAATCTCTCACATCTCAAAACACCGCCGTCACTCCTAAAACTTCCCCTTTCCTAAACACTAAATGCCATGTTGCCATATAATTTTTTGATTGGTCGACATGGTACATTTTTCCACCAATAGGAAAGGATGTGGTTTTTGGTTTTGTTTTTGCTCACAGGCGGGGAGTGCTTTCCAGCGCTTTCCTTATAAAACGCAGTTTTTGCCGTTTCTTCCAGCAGTAAATATAAACAACGATAGTATTCAGGAAGAAAACCAAACATTGCAGATATTTTTATCATAACTCTGGTTTTACGTGGCCTATCAACAGAATTTAAAAACTGGTATAAAGTCCACACTTTTTCCGTCAATTTTTCTGTCTGTCCTGCTCACATCTCCAATGGTTGTACACGTTGTCATTAACGTTGCTTCACTCCACATCAGCCACACCGCTGTGCCAGCTAAAACACAGGTGTCGGCACATAAGGACGCTGTCGTAGCCTGTCAACGACGTTGATTAGCTGTGTATATACGAATGTGAATCGCATCATTGGCTGGACTATGGGATAAGGTGGCATCGTTCTAATCCCATACGGGAGCAGCCAGTCACTTACTGTCTAACACTGCAAAGCAGAATTGTTAAAGTATTAATTTTAATTTCAATTCAGGTTAGATTTTTTTTTCTGTGCGCAACGCAGAGACCGTGCCAGCAGTGCGCAATTGCGCACAGCTTAGAGGGAACATTGGTTATCGCAATCATTTTATTGCAATCCATGCTGCCAAGGGTGATTTTACGGAGCCCCCCAGGGGACATGGGAGAAAAAGAAATTAGGGAGGAAAAAAAAAAAATTAGGGAGGAAAAAAAAAAAAATTAGGGAGGAAAAAAAAATAAGACGGACTTTTGCGAGATCTCGCAAAAGTATTGCGAGCGCTCGCAAAAGTATTGCGAGATCTCGCAAAGTATTGCGAGCGCTCGCAAAAGTATTGCGAGATCTCGCAAAAGTTTTAGCCGCATTCTTCGGAGGCCGCCAGCTCGAAGCCGACCGGGAGGTCGAGGCACGATGTGCCGGGAAAGCGGTGTTCCTCCCGGCTGTAGTAGGTCTCGACTTCCCGTTAGCTTCGAGCTAGTGGCCGCCAGCTCGAAGCCGACCGGGAGGTCGAGGCACGATGTGCCGGGAAAGCGGTGTTCCTCCCGGCTGTAGTAGGTCTCGACCTCCCGTTAGCTTCGAGCTAGTGGGTGTCAGATCTCCAAAAACCTCGGAGCTCTTTTGCAAATATGTGATGTCTTGTAAACCGAGCAGGTATCTGACGTTTACACAACTACATTCACGCCTCAAAATATCTTAAAAGTGTATTTTGTGACCCAGAAAGAGTAATATTACAACTAAGTAGCTGCCGCCATTGTTGGAGTTTTGCGAGATCTCGCAATACTTTTGCGAGATCTCGCAATACTTTTGCGAGATCTCGCAATACTTTTGCGAGCGCTCGCAATACTTTTGCGAGATCTCGCAAAAGTCCGTCTTAATTTTTTTTTTCCTCCCTAATTTTTTTTTTTTCCTCCCATGTCCCCTGGGGGGCTCCGTATGATTTAGAGAACAATTACATGTATTTTTTTATAGGGCCAGATAGGTTAGGATAACTTTTTTTCCCTTGAATAAATAAAAGCATAATTGGAAAACTGTATTTTATAATATTAAAATTTGTGTTGATGGTCTGAAACATTAAAATGTGACAAATATGAAAAAACCCAAGAAATCAAAAAGTGAGCAAATAATTTTTCCCAGCTCTTTATATAATCTGAACCCGATGCCTGGTATTTGAAAACTTTATTTTGCAACTTTTTTTCCTATGAGCATGTTCACATTCATTTCAAAGCCATGCTCATGCCAAAGAACCCTGAAGAGCAGAGCACCTAGCATGGGAATAGATTCTTGGTATTGTTTGAATATTGGGAACTTTAATTTTCTGTTTGAATGGATAAAACTAATACTTAGTTAAGTTTTTAAATTGCACAACTTTAAACAGGCTACTGGCAAATTCACAGATAAAAATTCAAATCACTTTAATTTGAGCCCGTAGTCTTCAGAGTTAAATAGTTTAATGCTCAAAATTCAATGGTTTTTGAATCTCCAGAGTAAAGTGTTGTTATAAAATTCTTTTCATCACAGTCTTTTCTTCTCTGCATCTATTAAAGTTTTAATTATATACAATGAAAGAATAAGCTCGATCTAAAAACAAAACAAAACTTAATTGCATTTTTGTAAAGGCTTAGTAAGGGAAATGGCATTGTTGCCATAGGAATTGTAAGCTTTGAAGCGCATATTGCACAAGCTGTC
Source organism: Haplochromis burtoni (assembly GCF_018398535.1). Lineage (NCBI taxonomy): Eukaryota > Metazoa > Chordata > Actinopteri > Cichliformes > Cichlidae > Haplochromis > Haplochromis burtoni. Next base: position 689,228 of record NW_024582569.1, read on the forward strand.
ACCCTTTACACACAGACACTTAAGCACTCTCCTTCACAGCTTTACAAACACCCTTTCATCATAACGGACTTGTAGCTATTTACCTGCTCCACTTTGCCATCATCAACAAATGCCATGATTACTGAGGAGAGATAATTTCTGTGCCAAAGTTTTCTGCTGCTGTGCTGCTCAGAAGTGCAACTTGCCAATGCAGAGGAGAATTGCGATAATAATTACCAGACCTTTCCTTCAAAGGTGCCTCTGAGTGCTTCTGAGCAACTGAAGGATAACAAGAAAAAGGGATTGACAAGTAAGATGCAATTATTTTGAAGGTCTCTGTATTATACATGAAAAGACGCTGTTTCGGAGCTCTCCCGAGAGCTGCATATGGTTAACAGATTTGTCTTCTCCTCCAGGTCTTCACAGCTCTACTACGCGTACAAGGAAATCAGGCCATGCTGCTGCATGCGACTGCGGTTTCAATGAGAATTGATGTAAATGCTCCATTTCACATGCATATGAGCCATTCATATCTTTGCCTGGTGGGACTAAATTGTGATGACAGCCCTGAGAGACACGATCATAAAGGGCTTCATCATTAAAAAGTATGGGAAACAAAAGACAATAAAGGCAAAATAAAAGATTGCCATGAAGGATCAGCGGCGGAGATATGATCGCAAAAATTCGGAGCCTTGGGGGAAGAAGGGGTTCAGAGGAAATAGGCCTCACTTCAAATCACTGCCTGCGATGTTGTTAAACAAATTGACAGGGAACACATGACTGCTGCGCCTGTCCTGGTTAGACCGGGACAGGTTTTTACTGGCCTTGTGTGTCTATCTGGGCATATAGGTGTGTGTGTGACGGTGTGATACATTACCATCACACGTATATCGTGCACGGTGGGTGGTTTGGCCGAGTTCCAGCCCTTGGCTGGGGAGGATATCTGGAAAGGAGGATCAATGAGCTAGTCAACCGGCGTCGTATGGTGGTCTGAAAACGTTGCATGATTTACGACAGGCGAGGCCTCGGTTTAACCGGCTTTATTCCATCAGCCTCGCCTTCTGTTCAGCACAGTACTTTACACGCACCTGTTCCATACTGCTTAACAGGACACCACTTTTAAAATTAAGTAGGGCTTTTCAATTTCAGCTCTCTCGAGTTTCCCTAATTAAAAATGAGCAGGGAGGCAATCCAGTGTGATTACAGCTGAGGACTCTTGAGCTTCGTGCCGCAAACAAATCTAAGAGTCTCAAGGAAGAGGTTGCACCTGTTGCAAAGCTCTCTAAACAGGTTCTCCAGAACTAGCCAGACTCTCTGTCATTGGCACCTAGGATTAGGATGAGGCATCAAGGGAAGGGAGGAGTCCACATGTGGGAGCACATGTTCTATTCTAGACTCTGAGTCTGTTTATTTCTTCATGCCCTCCTTCTCGATCCTCTCCTGTTCATCTAACCATGCTTCTTTCACATTACCCTCCGCCACCCTCTTCATCCATGGCTGTACCCGTACTGAAGATGGACTCTACTCCCTTTCCTCCTCCCTTACGCCCATCTCCAGGACTCTTTCTCTCCTTCAGTAACTATGTGAGGCACACGGAGTGAATTGATCCTGGCAGTGTCTTTATTGGCTCAGTTATTTCCACTGCATGCTCCCATGCTCCCCTAAAAGGATGAGGAATTGGACTGCAAGGATGGGAGGTGGGGGTGGAGGGTGCGGTGGCGCTGAAAGAGGGAAGTAGGCAGGCAGGATGGGCGTTGTTTAGGTAGAGATGAGGTAGGGCGCTGAGAAAAGAGAGTGGGAAAATGAGAAAGAAAGACAGAGGCGCAGTCAGTGAACCCTCACACAGCAGCAGTGAAAGTTTCGCGCAGACACACAGCCGAGGAGAAGATGCAGAAGGCGAGGCCGTGTATCTTCAGCGCAGACTGAGAAGTGGATTCTATTTCAAGCATGAGTGGCGATATAAATCAGTCAATCAATAACGAAAGAGATAGCCACACATGCTCTGAGATGGGCAAGGGCCCAAAACACATTCCAGCACACAGCAGTAATTTAGTGTGAGGTACTCCTGTTTTGATAGTCATTAAAAGCTCCAGTACACTTGTATGTACCAGTAAATTGGCTTAATGCTCAATGCTGGCTCTTGTGGACTGATAATGTAACCCAGGCATCAGCTTAGCATGAGTAAACGTGTATGAGTGTGTATAAGTGTGTGTGTGTGTTTGCTAAGCTCCTCAGTTTGCTGGTCTGCATTATTGCCGCAATAAGCCATGGAATAAAGTCAAACTGCCAGGTCCAAGCTGAAACATTCTCACTGCTGCAGCAAACCAGAAACGTGAGCAACGACATCGCCACACACCGAACGCGTTTCGGATTTAAGACCGGAGCAACGCGCTGTAATACGTTACCAAAGTCTAATTTAGCCTGTCGTGACATCGGGCGTAGTGGAGAAGCACAAAATAGAGCATCATAAAGTGAAGGAATGGGATCAATAAAGAACGGGGCAAAATATAGTTAGTGCGGGGAGATAGGGAAGGAGGGCAGAAGGAAAAAGAAAGATGAAGGCGGTGTAGATTAAGTGTGCTACATCCTGCACCATGACGAGAAGCATGTGGAGCCTATTTGTCCAACTGACACATATTCCAACAACAGCAGTTAATTTTTTTCTCTCCCTTTCTCCCTCCCTTTTCTTCACTCAGTCTTTCCTACCAGAAGAAAGGTTTGTAAGGCAGTGAAGGGGGGCATGGGTCTGTGGAATAAGTAGAGACGGGCTAATGAGAAAGAAAAGAAAGAGTCTGAGAGAAACATGGAGACACACACGCAAAGAGAGGAGAGAGACCACAAAGTTGTGGGGAGCAGTGGAGGAAATACAGTAGCTCCAGCAGTAGTTTTCCATTGGGGTCTGGAAAGAGTTGCTGTACTCCTCTTTCTCTCAGAGTCAGAGAGAGGAGTCTGTGGTCACATGATCAACACGCCACGTTATTCAGAAGTTGATGGAGCCCTCCTCTGCTTCCAAGACTTTGGAAAAAGCACAATTTTCTTTTGGCCAAGTTTTCTAAACATGCCACATAAACTTAACACAAGTCTGATGGTCATGCATGCCAAGTGAATTTTCCATTAAAAATGTTAAACAGACAGCTCCCTTGTACAGATAGCCCCCCCCCACTCAATCATAAATGCTGATGCTTTGCTTGAACTTTAACATTTCCTGTGGACACGTTTCTCTTTTATGCTCAGCTTTTGATATGTGCTTCTACATGAAAATGATATAAAGAATGTGCAGATGTGTGTGGACATATAATTTGTCTTATTCATAGTATTCAAATTCTGGTATCCTGTCCAAGCATCGCACCTGTGAGGACGCCAAGCAAACAGGCCTCTACTTGAGTGTCTGAAATGCTGCGTCAACATTGAGCTGTTTAAACCAAACTTAATCTAAACTGGGACTTACTGTAAAAAATGCTTCTAATAGCAAATGGTCTTAATTCAAGTACAGATATACAACTTATTTAAATCTTTGTTCAGCTGCTGAGTCGCCAAAGCAGATCATTTGCCTCTATTTTCTATATCTGAGTCTTTCCTCTCCAATTTTGTGTTCAAATTGCTCAACCTGAGCTGTCCCACTGATGTACTCTTGAACATCAACATCCTCACCTCAGCCTCCTGTCTCTATTCTAGTGCCACCATCTCCAACCTTACATCAGAGCAGGTCTCACGAACACCTTGTAAACCTTCCCTTACACTGTTGCTGCTATCCTAGTGTCACAAGTCTCCACCCGAGCCACCCTGCCTGCAGTCAATTGTTCGCCTCCATTATGCACTCTCTGTTGCTCTGGATTGTTGACCCCCAGGTATTTGATTCTGTCTTGGTTCTATGGACTTTCATTCCTCTTCTCTCCAGAGCACACCTCCACCTGCTCCCTACTCTTACAGCAGATCATTTTGGAGTCTTCAACCATCATAGTCCATGGAATGTCTTTCCTGACCTGTCTGTAACCGCTGCAAACAAGAAGGGGCTCATAACCAATCCCTGGTCTAATCCCACCCCCACCTATAACACATCTGTCACTTCTACTGCACACCTGACAAAGTACAGACAGATTGATGATGACTATATTATGTCAGTTCTCAAACCAAGACAAAGGATAGCCACGCTTATAGCTCTTATTGACAATGAATAAGTTGCCGTAACATAGCCGTCTTAAGTGAGCTGTACTTAGTTTTTCTAAGGAAACCAGTTTGCAAAGATATTTACTGTTTGCATGCTCACAATTGTCTCCAATGTCTCTAATCTTTTACTTCCATAGGTACAATATCTGTTTTCAGTAAAGCAATTTCAACCACTCAGAAGAAAATGCATTGTTGGCACACATGTTAATGCCAGTGTAGCTAGCTAACAACAGCTGCTATTTGTGAAGCATTACATACAGTCATGTGGAAAAGAAAGCTTTCGAAAAGAAAAAAAAAAGTTCACTCTTTGTCATGGTCTGCGAGGGCAGACCGTGTGGAGAGTGTGTTTGGTGGACCCAGGTGCAGACACAGACGCAGGAGGCAAACCTTTTGCTAAGCTGAAAGCGAGCCTTTAATCAGGGCTGATACAGAAGGCAAAATAACAAACCATAAACTATGGGAATGACAAAACTAAGAACCTAAACTGGGAGTAACTAAAGGCTATGAACGAAGACCAGGACTGAACTATGACAAAGTACTGTGGACAGACTATGAACACAACATGAAAAACTGTGAACAAGATCTCGGTACTGGCACATGAAGGTGCAGGGAAACATGACTGGAGAAAGTGACTATGAACATGTCCAATATCGACTCTTGCAGGCTAGAATCCTGACGTGCAGCTAGAAATAACAGGGTGCATGAACAGACGACACGAAGACACACTGGGCTTAAATACACTGAGGAAGTCATCAAGGAATTAGAGACAGAAGGGGAACACAGCTGGGAGGAATAAGACCTAATGAGATGGGGGGAACAAAGCTAGAAACACTGACATAAGACAGGAACATGAACCTTCAGAGTAAAACAGGAAACAAGAACCACTAAACAAAGACGCAGACACGACACTGAGAGACAGACTAGACACTGAACTAAACCTGCAATAAACACGGGAACACAAAACCTACAAACTAATCCCTAAACAAGAATAACTGAAACATAGATTCATAATCATCATCATCATAATAATAAGAAGAAAAGAATCCAAAATGCAAAAACACACAAAAACATAACAACTCAAAATACTGGGTCAAACTGACCCAGAACCGTGACACTCTTACTGTTTCCACAGGAATTAAGAGGGTAAGTAGCAGTCAGGTGCTGCTAATCAAATCCACTTGAATAAATAATGATCAGAATGTGAGCATTTCTACAAAAGCAGAGGATTTAGTGATTGTCTCATCTGAACCAATCAGATATGTGTTGACACAATGCTCCAATCTTCTCAAAAGCAGACAGAGCAAATTTACCCCACATGAGACTGCATCTCAGACTTTATAGGCCTCGGTTAGCATGTCAAAATTTTCAGTGTTTATGACAAAAAACCTCTTGTTTCTAAAAAGAGCATTATTGCTTAGCTTAGGTTTGTAAAATAACATCTGAACAAACCACAAGATTCCTGCAACATTGTCCAGACAAGACCAAAGTGGAGATTTTTTGGACATAATGCACAGAACTGCCAAAGAGCCTAGCTCAGCATACCAGCACAAACACCTCATACCAACTGTCAAGCATGGTCGAGAGATTTGGGTTTGTTTTGCAATCACAGGATCCGTGCAGCTTGCAGTCACTGAATCGGCCATGAAGTCATCTGTATACCAAAGTAATCTATAGTCAAAATCGAGGCCATCTGTCTGACAGCTAAAGCCCGGGCAAAATTCGGTCATGCATGATTCCAAGCACAGCAGCAAGTCTTCAACAGAATGGCTGAAAAAGAAAAGAATCAAACTGTTGCAATGGCCTAGTGAAAGACCAGGGCTCAACCTGACTGAAATGCTGTGACAGGCCCTTAAGAGAATTGTGCATAAACAAAATACCGTACTTTAGTTCAACCATTTTTTCATAGGACTACATAGAGTCCTGTGACAAAAATCCTTGTGTACGTGTGTCGCTGGGTGACAATAATCGTTGAATCATTGTTTTAATATGGATGATAGAGTGTGAGTGAGGATCAACACGTTTCAGATGCGCACCAAATGTGGCAGCAATCACCTTTTTAGATAACAGCACCGGCTGTAAATTCAATACCTGAGTAAATTTGCATAAAACACCAGTAATTATCTAGTATACATAATACTGAATTTTAACTTCTGGGATTCATTGTAGGGGGATTTGTAAGTCTGTACAAAATTTCATGTTGATAATTTTCTTTGTATGCTCAATAAGAAGGATCTGTATTCATTTATCTGCTTCCATTCCTAAATGTTTGGGCTGCCATTCTCATCCTTCCATCACTTCCACTTTCACACACTGTTAGTCTCAATCCTGTCATCCTCACTCTGGTCAAATAATTTTCTTGCCCACCTTCTGGGAGCAAGTCTCTGTTCCTTGTGCTTTCAAGCTCAGTGCTTTTATGCTACTCTGTATTTCAGACTCTCATTCACTTCTTCTCTACCTCATCCTGGTCAGCTAATCCAAGTCTCCGCCTGCTTCACTTCCAGCAGCAGCGGGGTCTGGACTCCAGTGGTCCTGTCCTACTTCCTACCACTGCTATGTTGCTATGCTAGAGTCTAACCATCAAATAGTTCATTTCTCAAACTCTGTAGTTTGATACATATTGTTCAGTTATTTCAAATGATCTCTCTCTGATAAAATCCAGCCAGTAATTGACTAAATCAATTATATCTACAATGTTTCGTGTTTGCACCAGATGAGAAGCCAGGCGATCTTCAAAAGTCATCGGGATTCATTATCTGCATGCACTGCCGAACCTGTCTCCTGACTGACTGTCAATCCAAGCTGAATGCTGTTAGGCTACAATGACTTATTTAAATGCATTAATCTGGTCTACTTTTCTTTATTTGTCTTTGTTTGTTTTTCTTTGGCCTGCAGTAGACTCTGAGAAAATTAAATATCCCCTACAGACATATTGAAAGATATATAAAAAAATAGTCTCTGCTGTGAATAATAATTTATTTCTGACATGCCGTTTCCCAAAGAAACATTAATGCAATTATGGTGTTCTGAAAGCGTTGAACTAAGAAGGACAAAAGTGGAACTCTATCCTCGGATGAAAAACACAACTTTCCTCACACCTGCTGGGAGAGGATTGGCTATTGAAATGCTACGTCAGGTACTTGGATTTTGCTAACAGCTTTGTTGGCCGATTCTAAAGAACTAATCTCCAGGACCCTGACAATACCTCAGCTGGAACCTTGTCACAGGGACAAACAAATTTCCATTTGAGGTGTAGCGCTTTCCATCAGTACTTGAACTTAATCGATTTATAAGGGACGATGTCCAAGGCGGTGGGAGGGTGGGCTTCATCTCTTCCTTTGCTCTCTGAGGATTCATGAAGTGATGTCATTTGTTGTTCAAGGGCTGGAGATATCCAAAGAAGTATTAAGACTTGGCCAAGGTCGACTGTTGACACATGCCTCCTAATTGCCCGGGGGCTGCATGGACGCGCAATCTGTTTCCAAATGCAGAACTGCACTTTAAGAGATTACAGAGGCACACCTGGAATGCATATTACTCTTTAGCATCACACAAGACTTGCCCCTGTGTTTATCGGCTAAGATAGGTTATCCTGGCAAAAGTGTGGGCGCGCACTTCCCAAAACACTCGGGCACGCTCTTTAATAACAGAGCATGCCAGTAAAAAACCTTGGCATGCAGAGGCAGATGCTGACTGGCAGCAGCACAGGCAAAACTGCATTACCACATAGAAGAGTTTTACAAGACAATACTCAGAGGAAACAGAGGCACGTGCATGTCCTTCAGTTACTCTGTAGCCTATTACAGGAGGCCGTAAAGCACATACAAAGCGTATACTGCAGCGAGCGTCTGACTGAATCAATACCGGCATGCTTCATGTGGCGCAGGCTCAAACGCATTCATTCTTTCAGTCACAAACAGACAGGGTGTTTATAACCAAATCAATAGGAGCAATATCAGTGTTGCGTGTCTCAGCTGTAACCTTACTGCTGTGTCTGCCATATGCCTTTTTGTGTATCTGCTCCATTAACTCTTCTTAAATGCTCATAAAGATATTTGTTATTGGAGAGTATTTCATCAGGGTAAGTCATCTTCGGGGTGGATAGATTTCAAACCAAAGTCATTAATAGTGGTTCTCAGTGTGGTTTCACGGCGGTTTACACCCTAAAAAAAGAGAAAGTACAAAAGTAAATCAGCCCCGAGTGGGAGGCTTTTAGGCTAATCGAACTGTCCGCCAGGTAAACGAAGCACACCAGGAGTTCAGGAAACTTCTGACAGCCGATGGTGGCAAGTGTAATAGAAAGTGCTGGCTCATTAACATAGGTCTCAGGTAGTGGCCCTGCGCTGTCCCTTCCAGGCTCATTATCTCAACAGCAATCCACCTCAGCCATAGCTAATTGGTTTCAAAACACAATAAAACTTCCAACATTTCGAGAAATCATTAGAACAAGGTTGTTTAGGGGGCTTGCTAGCGAGTTTCAGCTTGTCTGGTAACACAAAGTGTCAGATGACTGCGGGTTCACCCTAATTTCTCCACTGTAATGATGGATCCCACACACTGGGAAAAAGCATGAACTGGAAAGTGATAGGGACGCAAACAGGAGAGGGTGAAGCTGTCCTCCTTTTACAGAAAAAGTGCATTTTCCTCATGCAGTTCTGCAGTGCAAACACATTGTCACATAGAACTACAAACATGTGCCCAATAAGAAGAGAAGCACCCCTTCTGTCACCTCTGCATTAATACCTGCAGTGAAAGGAAAACTAAACGCGGATGCGGTTTTTTAACCCAATTCACAAAACAGCATTAACATTGTTTCATGCTTGGACTATCTTAATGAATCGATCGGTCACCAGTGCTTGCTCCTCAAAAGCCGATCAAAATCAGATGAGAGCCAACGACTCACCAGACATTAATTTATTTGCTCACGGGTGTCACAAAACAAACTATATGTTGTAGCAGCTTATTACGCCATGTCTTATTATTTCTGTTAGACTGCTGCGTGTCAAGGCATTAAAGTGAGCAAGACAGATTACTGCATTATGTTTTCCTCCAGTTTGCAAGTAAATAATGTCCCAAAATGAAAACAAGAGAGCTGTTGCAATTCCTTTTTTTTTTTTTGTAACTGACAAATTGTTGAGTAAATTTGCAGCAGCACTGACAGGTAGAGCCTGCAGGGCACAGAAGCTAAAATATCACGCTGCCTCTGCCTTAGGCATTTAGAGTTTGTTAAGGTGTTTTGAAGGGGGCGGGTGGGGGCATGGGGTAAAAACAAAAAAACTATCCCCAAAGTATCTGCTTTGCGAGGCAGGTGAGTCATCATCTCTATTACATCTGTAGTCTTACTTCTCTCCGAATCTCAGTGTGAGATGTGTTAGGTTGAATATAAAGAAGAAGAAGATGCAGATTTAATTCTGGGGATGCATTATTTCTTCATGTTCGTCAACTGATTCTGGATATCATACTTCCTACATCCTCAGTCATATTTTTTCCCTTGTACTCTCAGACATTGTTGGATTAATGGCATTTACTTTACCCCATAACTACTCCATAGCAAAGGAGAGTATCTGAGAACCTGACTAATTCATAAATCTGTCATTCTTCAGCTAATGCCAGCTTAATGGTAGCACTATGATAACTCTATGTGTGTATTTGTCCTGTCTTTTTCCCTTCACCCCCAAAAAGTCATGGCTAATGCCCGCCCCTCCCTGAGCCTGGTTCTGCCAAAGGTTTCTTCCTTCCCACTGTCCCTAAAGTGCTTGCTCATAGGAGACCATGTGATTGTTGGGGTTTATCTCTGTTTTCTCTGTATTAATGTAGTGTCCTTATGATATAATTTTTAATGTGATCTGCTGCTATATAAATAGAATTGAACTTAAATGATTTAAACTAGCTTTCACTTCTCTTCAAATTTAACATAGTCGATCGTGACACTACCACGGTGCCCTATTTGAGAAGGTTAAAATCATCACATCACAGAAATAAGGTCATGGATTTGGATCCATTGGCAGGCTGTTCAAAGACATGGATGATTCAGGTTCACTGCTGACTGCTTGAGGTTTTCTTTCAAAATCTTCACACATCCTTCTTTCTTCACGATTCTTTCCACCTTCACAAGATTCCCAGTTCCAGACGCACTGAAGCATCCCACAGCATAATTTCTCCCACCACCATCTTTCACCATGGTGATGCTGTTTTTTGGGTTGTACACCTCTCCCTTCTTTCTCCAAACATAAGCACCGTCTCTGTGGCAAATGAGCTCTACTTTAGTCTCATCTGACCAAAAGGACACGCTTCTGTTACGGATCATCTTTCTCCAGGTTGCCTTTAGCATACTTTAGTCTGGCTTGAAGGTGTCTCCACTGCAGAAGTGAAGTTTTTCTTTGTTTGCAACTTCAAAGTGTGCAAGGTTCTAGTGACTGTCTTCTTTGAGACTACAATTCCCAGCTTGGCTAGGTCACTCACTGGTGTCCTGGCAGTTGTTCTGGGGCCTTTAGGCATGTTTTCTTTCTAGAGTCTTTGAAATCTTCGTACCTATCTCTAACCATCTCTGCCAGGCTTGTTCTGTACTACGTGGCTCTCTTTGAATTTCGATACTTCTTACTCCAGTTTTTGACACTTGGTAACACTGCGATAACTTTATATACCCACTTCCTGCTTTGCGACCATCAACAGTTTTTTTTCTTTCCCAAGCCTAAGGTGATTTCTTTTGATTTTCCCATAATGCTTTCCTCAAGTGACAGCTAAATCTCTCGCTGAAGTTTTTATGCTGTGGGGAAATTGTAAAAACCCCCTCAGTTTTAACTTGATTTTACAAGCTCTGAGCATTCCAAGGTAAAGCAGCAGTGGTTTGTCCTTTGGCTCGATAAAAATCTGTTTTTCAGGGGGCTAATGATATCTTTTTTTTCTGAAACAATTCTGTTATTGTATGCAAATAGAAGAAAATGTGTGCTTTCTAAGGAAAACTAGCATATTTAGAAATGCATGCTGAAGATCCCTTGCTCTGTTGAAAAAAAAGCACTTAATAAAATTTCAATAGGTGGCAAATAATTCTGTTATTGCTGTGTTTTTTAAAATTGATTTTTATTTAATTTATTCATTTTCAATTTGTAGCTGTGCTTATGAAGGTCCTTTACCATTGCTAGGGACATGCAGCATCTTTAGAGCCTCTTCTTCCCACGGCCCTGCCTATAAGCCTACAAGATGCAGTCCTGAGATGAACCACAGCCTAACTGAGACCCAGAGGATGCTTCAGGTTTCAGTTATGCAGCATAAAGCATGATCGAAGCGTAAGCAGCTTCTGTATATTAACAAAATAGAAGCGTGTCATGTGTGTGTAAGCTCCTTGAGTAACATCCAGTCAAACGTCACAGGTGTGCCACAGCAACAAATTTTTATGTTACTCAAGGAGCTTACACAAAATTTGTTGCTGTGGCGCACCTGTGACGTTTGACTGGATGCCAAAAAATAAATGTGCACCAAGGCCACACGCCTACTATGGAGCTGTTCTACACACCGATATCATATTAAACAGACTCCCTCGACCAAACGAGTGTTTTCTGGTAAATTCTGGCCCAGCAACTGAGAAATGTCTGCACGGGTACAGCGCGATAAGAAAATATATCCTATGAGCCTCGTGCGCTTGAAAAGCACTGAGCGTTGGAGAATGTGGAATAAACTCTGCCTTTCATCAAGTGTAGGCAAATAGCAGCAGGAGATGGTACCTTTCATTTGGCACCTGTCTGCCCGCACTCACACACGCCCTGCCTGCCTCTTTCATATGCATCAGTGGTCCTTGCAATTATTTTAGATTAGCTAGACCCCACTGCAGGGAGAACAGCCTGAGCCCGGGCCCTTCTGCGGCAGCGAGGCCTGGCTGGTGATATATCCAATGTGAAGTGTTGAAGTTAGTGGTGAACAGAAGCCCGATCTTGCACTGTTATTTTTTTTACACTTCCTCAGGCTGCTTCAATCAGGTTACAGGGCTCAACGTAAAGACCTTTTTATTATCCTATACCATTTTCCGTCACGGTGTCCAGGTTATTAAGAGTCTCAAAGACTTCAGAGTTGACCTGTTCACCCCGCCCAGAGAAGATATGCTCGCTATGATCGCCCGGGATCAATGATGGTGCGAGGCTGAGAACAGAGGGAGAGCAAATAGAGAAAGACAGAGAGAGGAAAGAGAGAGATAGAGAGACAAAGAGACTGTTCCACATCAAGTCCTAAAGCTGATCGATTTCCTCCTAACAGGGCCTAGTAGCATTGATCGCAGTGTAAGTAGCTTCCTTGCTGTGGCTTACGCTGAGGCCCACACAGCATCGCCGCAATGGTCCACTGATACAATGATACCACACAGAGATTTATTTCACTGAGGTGAATGATATGGTTCGGAGAGCCGTTTTGCAGCTTTGATATGACGTGCATGCCGTGACACGTAGGAGTTTCGCGAATTTGGTGAATGAATAATGTGTTAGACAATATGGTGGAGACTGCCCTGCATGGGACGGGGTGGGGGCGGGGAGGGGTTCTATGATCATCACAGGTGCTCGCCCACACACGGTTGTTGTTTTTATCAAAGGACGACTTCTGTGCTTGCGTGCGTCAACATGCGTGTCCTCTGAGCTGAAGGATTTTCTTTGTTTGCGATCTCAGCTCAAAACTGAAACATGCAAAACAGAGCAGAGAGAGTGGGGGGCTAGGGCTTTTTTAGGGGGGGGGGGGAGCTGAGCAGACAGATGAGTGAAGGATGAAGGGGTGGAGAAAAACAAAAAGAAACCAAATCAGGTCAGGTCTCGAAAGATTACTGCATGAAGGTGGTCTAGGCAGCACGGCCAATTATGCATGACATTACTGAATAAGCTGTTCCGCTTGCTACATTTTATTAAAGGGAGTGAGAGGGTGCACGCCTTAATTCATTATTCATTGATTTTACTTTTTGGTTGTTTCTTTTTTTCGCGGTGAGACGAGTAGAGCAAACTGTCCGGCGCATCAAAACTTGGCCTTCAGGAAAACTTGCATTTTCAGGTAATTAGCTTATTGATTTTGACAAACGAAACGGCTGCAGCGCAATCAGATGATATGCGACTTACAGCAAGACATTTGGAGTTACTCTGTACAACACAAAGCAACAAAAAAGAAACAATAACCAAAACAAAACAAACAAAAAAAGGAAAAAATTATTGAGACATCACACTCTGACAGGACATAAATGTCTGTGGGCTTCAGGGAGGTGCGAAACTGCAGTTGCAGTGCCTACGTGCAGGTGAGATCTCAAGGCAGCTTTGCTCCATTTACCCAACCGCAGAGGCAATCCAGTTTTACAAATAACTATAAATGTTGAGCACAAGACAGTCTCCTGTGCCAGAGTTAGAAGCAATCAGTGAAGGGCTTTTTTTTTTTCTGTACGAGGCATTGACTCAGGCCTCCAGCTGAGTGAGCTGTGATTCTAATCCGTTTATTTGTTGCCTCCGAACAAAACACTCGCCAAATGTGTTAATCTACCCAAACACGCCAACTTATTTTACAGCGAAACCTGATTTTCTGAAAGCAAAGACCCCTGGTTTAGTCCTGTATACTTGTGGAATACATCATTCACACAAAAACGTAACGCTGACACAAAGGCACTTAGACACAACCCCACACACACGCCTGTTCATCCATGATCTTTGAGCACACATCCAAGTTTCCCCAAATATGTAAAGGCCTATCCAGCGCACCCATGCACACTTTAACTGAAACCCCTTTGCAAGGCGCTGAGCCGTGGGAGCAGCTGTTTCTGTGCATTGCCAGTGTGAATTAGAGAGAAGGCTGCTCTGCCTCCACTAAATGTTTCATGATGTTTACCAGGCTGTTTGTTCTGAGAGCAGATCAAGGGCGGACCACTCCCACTGGCACCAACCAAAGGGGAAAAGAAGGGAGGGGAGGGGAAGGGAGGGGAGAGTGGGGGGCAAGGCGTGGGTGAGGAAAGGAAACAGGGGTGCATGAGTGAGTTAGTATAAACCTGGATTGATGGATGGATCTAGTGATGGATTCTACGAGGGATGAAAACAGACAAGCTTAATGCCAGGATCGCATCTAATCTGCAATCCAAGTGCATCGCTGCCATTTATAGTATAGACAGAATGCAGGATCTCGCTCAAGTTCAAGCAATCAGCGAAATAATATTCCGTATATGTCTGCATTTGTCAGTGCATACATTAAAGGAGAAGAAATAAAATCAGCTTTTGGAGCTGAATCTAAAGTTCAGTCGGTGTAAACACAATCACTGCTGAGCAACAGTGCTTTATCCAAGGACAAAGCTTAATGAGCAGGATGAAGAGAGCTGATTAAAAAGTTAACACAAAATGAGGATGAAATGTATAATAAAGACAATGAAGAGCAAAAAAATTTAAAATGTGAATGACGTAACTTAAATTATCCCTGATTGCTTAAAAATGGATGAATGGTAGCTGTTGCTTTGAAGCAGAGGGGGTCCACTGATCTGAGGTTAGTCAGTCTTAACTCTTAATGCTGTTTTTTAGGTTTGTGTGTGTGTGAAAAATAAAAAGAATGTAAATGGAAAAGGAGCAGTGCATAAGAGTTAAACAGTATATATCAAAATGCACTCCATTTACCATTTGGACAAGCTGTTGCCCACGTAGCTGCATATCATCTGCGTATGAAATGAGACGAGATGGAATTACAGCTAAAAGTCAAAACGAGCTTTGGCTTTTAGTGGGAAAAACACAGGATACGACTAGCAGTGGTACGAATTCTTGAAATATTCTTAGCTGTAGATCCTGAACAGAACAAATACATAAGAGCATAACTGCCACCTGTTGATCGTCAGGCTTCTAAACTTAGGACCACACACTGTATATAAAAGATGGATGTAGCTAAAAAAGCCCGAAGCCTTTTTAAGAGCGACCCCTGTACTTAAGAAACAAGTTCACTAGTACAGAAGTCTATGGGGAAAATAGCACTTTGGGTCTGTTAATCGGTCACCTCAGTAAATACTTCCCTGACAAGTTTATTCTCTCATTGGCTACTTTTAAGGCTTAATGAATAAAATATGATGTTTATATTGCAAATTGAGGTCCCTGTTATCAGTCAGAAGAACAACGGAGCAGAGTACACTTTAAGGAAACCCCACCTCACGAACAAGCTGCTCCTGTGTATTTTATGTTGTTAGATGCTAAGCTAAGGTGGCTAAATCTCAAGGGTTGGAAAAAAGCAATCATCGTGGCTACATCCATCTTTTATATACAGCTTGTGATTAACAAAAGGACCGAAAAAGAAACAAAAGTTTTATACATGTCAAAACCATTTTATTTTATTTATTTTAAACAATTACCATATATACAAATAAATGCTGGAATACAAACATATCGACCAGTGTTGCCCCTCAGCAAGCCCAAGATTATAGTGCATTAAAGTGACACGTGGAATCCAAGGCAACTTGCTCTCTTGCCTCTTATCTCACATTAAACAATAAAAAGGACCAAATTTGTATTCTATCATCTTTCATATTCTTCATCCTCTTTTTTTCTCCTTAATCTGCGACGCTGGGCAAATATTTCTCCTCCAGCTCGCCATTTTTCATCATTCTCGACCCCCTCCTCCCCCCACTCCACCACACGACGGCGTTTAAGACGATAATTGACATTCTCAGACAAGATCAGTGCTGACCTGGAAGCGAGCAGGGGAGCGTTTAGACGATGGCGAAGCTCACAATGCCCCCGCTGTTCTGCCGGTAATTACACCCGGGGCATAGAGATTGGCTGCAAGCTTATTGAATTCATATCAAATGAAACTCCGCATAAAGTGCCGGCCGACAGTGCAGTGTACCAATCCCCACCATCCCACCACCACCACCTCCTCCTCCCCAATCGGAATCTCTGGCTGCTCCTGCTCCCCCCTAAAGCTTGTATCTCCAGTACTGTATGAGAATTTGATTCCCCTCAGTCTGCCAATTTGCATTTTTCATTCTTTTCACGAGATTTCACTTATGTAATCATTTCCCTGCATCTAACAGGCTCACCGGCTCTTCTTCTTCTTTTGCATTATTGCTTTCAAAGGTCACGAGGAAAAGAACAAAGTAGCCTGCTCGCACACTGGCAAACTTGTTTCCGGCTTGTTTGCAGCGCTGCTTCACTCTTTCTTCCGAACTTGAAAAATACATTTTGCTATTTTGTCTGATGCACTGCAGCAGTTTGTCCCATTGCTCCGTCACTTCCGCTACGTGCCACTTGGGGGCGACATGACCATGCGCTTCCATTCACTGACTTAGCTGCAACTGCAGGTCCACAGCCCCTGCTGTGCCTCACACAGAGTCCACAGTCTCTGGGTAGCTGTGCCATCCCGTGGGCTCTCTCCTCCTTTTCTTTTTTTTCTTCACTCCTCCTCCTCCTCCTCCTCCTTGTCTGTCTCTCTATCCCTCCTTTCATCCCTCCATTACCCTCTCGCCCACCCCCGCACTCCTTAAATCAGCTGCGATAAAAACAGATGCCGGATTGAAATGTCACAAGCGTATCTCAAACTGCCAGAACATTAACCTGCTCACCCTTAGGTGCCTTGCTTTTCTTGAAGGGTGGGGCTGGGTTGGGTGGGGGGCTAATAACAGTGCTGCTGAAACAGAGAAGGTGGCAACAAAAGAAAAAATAAAAAAAACCCAGATGGAGGTAGGGTGAACTGCCATTGATTAAGAGCCCTCTTGGGTTTCAGAGAGCAGTCTGTGGGGGGAAAACAGGCGGCGTAAGCAAAGTAGACAGAAAATACTCCAGTGGCTAGGAGAAGGAGGGGGGGAGGAAAAGAGGAG
>NW_024582569.1:706183-712345 GCF_018398535.1 Haplochromis burtoni
GGGGGGGGAAGAGAGAGAGGCAAGAGGGTCCACTGAGCAAGAGCCACAAAGTCAAAGAGACGGGGAGAAGGAAGAGGAGGACGGGGGGTGGAGAAAGGTGAAAGGTGAGTAAATATTAAAGCTAAGGTAAAAGAGTGAACGATAAACGGTAAGACTGGGAAAGCCAAGTTATATATGGCGATGACGGTGGGGGTGAGCGTTGATCTCAAGGAGTGAGTGAGGGATAGAGAGCAGTGAGAGTGCGGAACAGAGCAGATATGTGGTACATCTCAGTGGGGGCGATTTGGTTGATAATAGGCTGATAAAACCACCGCCTGCTCTCAATGCCTGTCATAAATCTTTCATTGTTACTCACGTCTCCTCGATAATAACACACACACCTTTTTTTTGTCCCCTTATTTTCACTTGTATAGGCTTTTCGTAGGCCTTCAGCTTTACGATACAGTCACCACAGCCTGAAAAAGTGCCGGGGAAGCGTTTTAAAAATAAGCACTGCAGGGGTGAGCCGTGAAAACAATGACTGAAGCTGCGACGCCTCGACAGAAGCTGCAATCCCGCTGTCTTCGAGAGTCAGAGTGGATATGACTCTGATATGAGCGGCGTGAAGCCTCGAGGATTGTGTGTAAATAGTTTGGAGAGATAAAAAAAAATGAAAAAGGCACAGAGGAAATCCTTGACTTTGGCATGCAGACGTATTAACAATGTCTAACCTGAAGATTTGTTTTTTTTGATCCCCGATTGGACACGCAGACACGCAATATTTCTCTGTGCCTGCTGAGCTTTCACCTTTCCTCTCAGAAAAGCCTCTTCTTCATTTCCACCCTACTACTCCAGACACCTCTATCCTCCCTCCCTCCCTTACCCTTCTTTCATCCTCTGCCTCCTGCCTATCTCCGCCTTGTTTCCGTGTCTTTTTCCTCTGTGACACAACCATAAATCACGGGGACTGAGAGGGTCTTGTTTGCGTTGGGGGGTAATTATATGTACCGTATGTAAGCTCTCAGGCCGTGATGAATTAGCTTCCGTAAATAGGCCACTCCAGAGTGACACAGATGGCACAAGCATTGGCCTCAACTAGTCTAGCCACTGCTTATCGAAACAGGTAAATATGTGAGAGAAAAGCAGGGAATAAACAACCAAAACATGGGAATATAGGGAGCAGAGGCACGTGCGGTGATGCAATCCTGACATTGCACCAGATCTAGCATATACAGCAGATAGACAAAGTTAGCCAGCTAGCTGCTGAACAATTTGCTGCTAAAAATATAGATGGTTGTAGCTAAGATTAGTGCAGCTTAAAAGTTGAATGATGTGACATGTTATGAAAAAAGCCAAAGATTAGACAGTTTGAATCACCACATCAAAAAGGTGATTCCCAAGGAGCTATGAGCCCAAAACATGATGTATCTTAACATGGTGTGTCCTTAAAAAGGTTGATAAAAATGAACACGCTGAAGACAGAAGAATTCAATTCAATTGTATTTATATAATGCTGTTACGATGGGGTGTAGTGGTGTGTTTATTCACCAACATTAACAAACACAACAGGTAGCCCAGTGGTCTTACGTGGTTCTGCTGCTAATTGACCCTCAAGCCCTGCCATCATCTGGGATTACATGATAGACTAAACTATTAAACTAAACACACATCTTATCCAATAATGTTTATCAACATCAAATAAATACAGTAGCACTACCGTGATAATATATGTAGGCTAAATAGCAGTGGATATGTAAACATAACTTCTACCCATCCTCTCTGAATTTGATCAGATCTATGTTATCCTTGGGAGATATCGTGTTAAATTGGTACCCATCTGCTGCAAGCACATTATGGAGCCACCAAAAAGGCTTTTTCACCTCCAAAATGTTCTTGCAATGTCCTTGCAAGCTTGTGAAGATCCTCAGAATCCCCTAAGATCCAGTTCAGGCAAAAAACTAATTCCCGCTTGTTTTCAACAGCTCGAGTCACATAATGAGAGAAACGAATCTTTGGTCAAGTGATATTCTGAAGAACAATGCTCGACACAAGCCTCGGGGCTTCAGTGTGAAACGTAACATCACCACTCAGAGTATAAATTGGTTCTTCTACCCATTGGGATACAAATCAGGTAGATGTTAAAGCAATATTTTCCATCACCTTACCCAAACTTGCCATACTAATTTAAATTTAGGCAGACATTAACCAGTTCCAGCTGGATGGCTGCAAGCAAGAACTTCTTTGCACAAATGCTAAATTCTTCCATGTGTACTGGCCAAGTAGTGAAGAGGACCTTCATTACAAGTCCCAAAATACAACAACACCTGCCTCAAGGTGCTTTATATTATGTAAAGACCCAATATCAATACAGAGAGAACCCCAGGAATCACCCCATTAAGGAAGCACTTTGGGCAGTAGGAAGGAAAATCTCCCTTTTAACAGGAAGAAACCTCCAGAAGAACCAGGCTGCCTGCCATGACCATTATTGGGGGGGGGTTGGGACAAAAGAGACACTGTGGAAAAAAAACAGAGATGGACAATAACTGATCAAATGCATGCTAGCATGTATAATGTAACCAGAATTGGAACAGAATTGGTCCAAGAACAGAATTTTGTACAAGACTTTCCATGTACATAGAGTCTATTATACATGCCTAAGTAATATCTACTGCAGTTTAGTTCTGTGGTGGGCTCTGAAACCTTACTGAATAGTACTTCAGTAAACTGAGTAGTTTTACAACTACTATTTCAAGAATTTTTTATTTTTTTTGATAAAAGGTAGGTTGGACATTGACCTATAATTAGCTAAGACAGCTGCATCATGTGATCTGCAGCAGATGAATAATATGTGAAAGCTGTGTCCTTAAGAAAAAGAAAAAAATGGAGCAACGACCTGACACAGGACCCGAGAGTCCAGTTCATCCATATATGGTTCACTGAAGCTTCTTTAGAATTCAGTGGAAGGATGGCTGTGAAGAAGCCATTCTTAAGGAAGGGAGAAAAGACTGAGGTATGATCGGGACTAAAAATCTGTGGCAACTGGATTTATGTGTGATGAATCCAAATTTGATATTTTTGGTTCAACTTTATGGTTTCCACAACCATAAATATGGTGGAGGTTTTGTTGTGGTTTTGGGCAGTGGGATTGTAAACAGAATCAAAATTGATAGAATTACAAACAAAGAAAAGCAGAGTAAAGTTTTAATCCACCATCTGGAAAATATCCGATTGGTAATGTCTTCATTTAGCGAAATATAAAGTAATGACAGCTGAGTCATTCCTTATGCACACTACTGTAAAGTCTTTGGTTATGCGTTATGTGCTCAAGGAGCTAGAGAGCTTCTTGAGAGCCTTTAATTTGATGAAACTGTAAATTTTATTAGCACATGTGCCTTTTTTTCTTTTATTAAGAATCCAGATGTCTGCAATGGAACAAGACTTACATAATGCGCAACATCGTAAAACAATGGACCTTAATAAAGAGCAATTTGTGGTGCAGGCAACAATATGAAAAAAAGAGCCAAGTGGGTGTAATGGCATGAATATTTCTGTTTTATTAAGCAACTCTCAGTCATGTAGGCTATTGTACCTTCACACCATCAAATTGGCATGTCTCATTTGAAGCTTTGAGAAGTAATCCAAATGTCTAAAGAAAAGAAAGTGAACATGCAAACTCCTCACAGAGGACCTGGTAATATGAAGGACCCTGTTGCTCTGAGGAGAGAGCCACTGAGATTTAGGGATCTGACAAATTGTACTTCTAGAGCAAATCCTCAAACGTAAACATATGCAATCAGTAGTCAGGTAATCAGTCGCAAGATTAAAACCAGTGAGACATCAAGTGAACTGATCAGCTCACAGTAGTGTCCTGCTATAAGACCTTTGGATATGGTCTTGATGTTGATGTTACTGTTACTCTGACACGTACCACCCTCCTAAATTTTATTGGAGCGCACCAGCTGATGCCCAACAGAGGCCCCGTTTCCAGTTTCCAATCTTCTCGATAGGTCAGAGCTGTTTTAGTGACATTAGCTGGAACACTATTGATCCATGGAACACATCTGGTGACAGCACAGCGCAACAGTTACCCGCTTACATTGTTTACAATCTGGCAGCTTACTCAGACAGTGGATATCAAACTGTGTAACGCATCCTAAATTGAATATTTACAATTGTGAACAATCCGATGTATCTGAAGACTTTTTTAAAAGAGTTCACATCAGGGAAGCACGCGGGATCAATCTAAGTTACATTAATTTCTGAACTGCGTCAATAATGTTTCACACCGGAAGGGAACAAAATAATACCCCGTCACTGAGCGCTTTACTTGCTTTCTGAATTCATCGATATTAAGTGGTTTTTCTAAGAAGCTTGAAGTGCCAAAGGATATTAGATGCATTTGACTCTTTTTAATCGCTGCCTTGGCTTTGGTGAATAAGCATTCCTGGCCTAATATGAAAAAGAAAAAAAAACCAAAGTGAGACATTCACTGACTTCCAGCCAAGGAAAGAGGTCTGCCTATAATGGGATTTAAACTAAAAACAAGGAAAGTAGGTTAGAATACCCTTCGCCTCATTCCAGCCATTGTGATCCCTCAACTGACAAATGATGCTCAGTGTGCTCCAGACACCATGTCAGAATGTGCAGCCGTTTGGTGTCAGTGGGCTAGACAGGTGCAAGGAGCAGAAAGAGTAGCTGGACTGAAGAATGCTAAATGAGGGAATGGGGTGGAAAAGAGAGCATATGGGGTGGGATGAGGTAAGAAGACTAAAATTAATATATCTTCTAGCTTATGAATGATCTCCCACATCCTATTCATGCATAATGTTTTTTGGTTGTTGTTTTTTTTTCTTGCTTGAGTGCATAAGCGAGCAATGTAAAAAAAAAAAAATACCCATAAGATGTGAGGAAAGGTGAGAGAAAACACCTCGCATGGCATCCTCAATATGTCAAACACCCATTTCCGCTCACAAACAGCTGGATATTCTCTAAATCTGCAGGTGTGAGGCGTGTTTATGCTTCTGTAGCTTGTATAGTCCTCTCCCTAGAAGATCCTAGTGCACCCACAGACAGACATGCAAACATTTGCTCTCGCTTGCATAAACCCCACATAGATGGTGTAGAGGTATTCTCTCGCAGAGTCTACTAGATGGCTCGCTGGTTTCTGTTACTTTATCAGTGTCATTTGCAAGGTGTTTCATATTCATCGTACCTGGAGAATGGCTTTAGCACCATTGTTTCCTGCCATAACCCTCCCCCACCTCCCCGTTCCTCTCTTTCTCCTTGTCTCATTGGCACAGGCCTCCTCTCTCAGTGGAGGTGTGTGCAGATCCAGCTGGTGTGTGTCATGCTCTGCTGCTTGGTGCTGCACAGTAATGGACGCAGTGGCCAAGAGAGCAGCTGGACACACACACACGCGTGTGCACACACAGACACACACACACGGGCAAGAGGAAAGTCTTCCCAGAGACTCACTATTCATTTCCCTCATTACCATACTGCTTGTGTCTGAGTGAGAACAGGTCCAGGTGGAGGAAAATATGTGCTGTTGTTTCACCCTGGAGCTCCATCCAAGCACCTCTGAAAGCTTTCAGCGTGATGACCAATAGTACGTTTCCATTTCCATCAAACCCGAAATGTCACAGGAGTAAAGGTTTAAGTCTGAACTTACAATTACTGGATTTAAGCCTAAACTGCCATTTGTAACAATATAGAGGCAATCACAAGAGCTCTGTAAACAAATCGATCTTGGTTACAAGCCTTTTTTTCTTTTTGCACTGCTCACAGCCAGCTGCCTCATGTCAGTCAGGTCAGATTCTTAAAGGAAAGCACCACTGCAAAACCCCATACATTTCAGCACATATCACAACAGAGAAAGCAGATCTTTGAATCATTAATCAAAGATCCCTACTAAGATTCTTGAACTTGAGCAGTAGTTACCAAATTAGAACTACTGCAGTAATACACTGCAAATTTGGTAACGTTAGATAAATGCCAATACCAATGCTTTTAACCTACAAATGCAGCCTAGTTCAATTTACAAATATTTACATATATACATTATATATACATACACACACACACATTCAGATAGATAGATAGATAGATAGATAGATAGATAGATAGATAGATAGATAGATAGATAGATAGATAGATAGATAGATAGATAGATAGATAGATAGA
>NW_024582569.1:712365-723415 GCF_018398535.1 Haplochromis burtoni
AGATAGATAGATAGATAGATAGATAGATAGATAGATAGATAGATAGATAGATAGATAGATAGATAGATAGATAGATAGATAGATAGATAGATAGTGCTTTGAGCATAGCTCCCTTGTGGGAAATTTAAAGTCAAAGTGTTTGAAAAGCTACTTCAGCCACTCTGAAATGAAACTTTTGATCCAGTCTCTGAAATAAAGTCATAGTTTCATAGTGTCAGAGCATAATTTTCAGTGTTACAGCTATACAAACACTGAGCATCATGTTCACTGCATTATAAAAAGAAGTAAAGGCACAGTTCATGTGACATTACAGCAGTCTGTCTTTCTCTCATCCTCCACCCTACAGTTTTACAGCTCCCCCCTAGAGAGAGTCCAAACAGAAGAGGTTGCAGCTAAGAAGCCAGGCTAGTGGTGTGAAAAAGTGTTTGCCCCCTTCTTGATTTCCTAGTGTTTTGCATTATTTTTAACACTTACAAATTTTTAATATTAGACAAACATAACCTGAGTAAATAGAAAATGCAAACTGCATTTTCTATACTTCAATGATGATTTCATTGACTGTGGGAGAAAAGTTATCCAAGTCTACTTGTTCCTGTGTGGAAAAAGTTAAACGAGTTAGCTGTGATTAACCACATTTTTTGGAAAGCTCAGTTCAGTTACACTAAACGCACACAGGCCTGAGTACTTGCAGACCTGTAAAAGTACATCGACAGCTCATCCAGGAGTTCACAAAAGAACTCAGAACAACATCAAAGAAACGCAGGCTTCCAGCGTCTCAGTTAAGGTCAGAGTTCATCAACAATAATGTTCATGCTTTCATTTGCATATAAGCAATTACACATTTGAAAAAAGGTCAAATTGGGCTAAAATAGCTTGATTTACAAAGTAGTACACCTTCCATCTATATATCATTATTGCAAAAAAAATGATATGGTAAAACAAAGAAATAAATATATTTTTATAGTGAAAGTTGTCAAAACTGACAAAATTCAGATTGAAGCAGAAGTCCTAAATAAAATTTGTTTTTAAGCGATGGCTGGGTATCTGCTATGGAAATACAGCGAGGTAATAATGGTACTATTTGAGCAATGCTTTTGAAGGCAGCATTTTCAGTCCAATTTTATTGGGGTTTTACACCAAAACCCCACAGATCCATGCCTACACAGATGGAGATTTCATGCTATAACAACTAAGTTAATCCATTTTTCATTGAATCAGTGGATTTAAATTGTCGTTTTGGGTAATTCACTACCGCAGTTTTTACACACTCTGCAATCTGCCAAACAACAAATAGGATAATGTGAAAAAACCTCTGCTGGACTCAGTACAAAGGCACAATAGGTGTCATTAAGCCATATTCAGGTAACAAATTGATTGGGTTTTTGACTTTAAGATGCTTCCTAGCTTTTAAAGGCAAAATATTACACTCATTTCCAGCTCCATATTTCTGATCTTGGAACTTAATGGAGTAGCTTTTTTATGAATCAGAGTTAAAAATAATATTTATTTATCTTGTTCTGGACCCTGGTGCAGATGCCCCTCTCCTTAAGTCACATTGGCTCCCTCTCGGAAACAGAAGGAGGGAACAGCAGATGGGTGGTACTGCTGTGCTCACAGCCAGAGCTCGGTGCCTGAGATTACCATATTAAGGACACCCCCACTCATTCAACTCACGCAAAGCACACATGGATAAAATACAGCCTGGGGGATGGAAACGGCCCAGTGTCTGGAAAGAAAAAAAAGAAACTCCCCAAAAAATCAATAAGAAGCAGCATTAGACAAACAACTGCAACAACTTTGTACTATTTAACTCCGTTCCAGTCAAGTGAATGTTTTATCACTGATGATGAAGGCATGCATTTCAGTTAACTGGCAAGGCATTAACTCATTTAAATATCTTTAATGTTATTGATATATTTTGTAACCTATAACCACGTTTCAATTCAGTTTTTCACTATGCAAGCCATCACTTATTTTATCTGAGTCAGTATGTCAAACAAATGCTCTGATAATGAGCAAAGACTACAAAAACACTAAACTGTGTGAAACAGAGCATTTACACCAATCAAACTTTTTAGTCAGAGTGTAGCATCGAGTCAATTAAACTTCTGGGATATTAATCTGGTTAGTTAAGTAGCAGAGGGGGTTATTATTCAGTCTCAGCTGCTTTGATGTTACAGTTACTCTAGGAGAGTCGGACAGGGCCGTAGAAGGTCCTAAACCTATGGAATGATTTTTATAATGTACGCATGAGCAAAAACAATCTGAGCAAACAATTCCACTTCACAGGTGCAATTAAAGTCTTTGCGCATAATGAGCACTCTTACAGTCCTACAAAAATGACCTCCAGCAGGCCACTGGTGTGAATGTCTTTGACTAAACAATCAGGAACAGAGTCTATGAAGGTGACCTGAGAGCCCAACATTCTCTAATTGCCTGACTGGAAAATGCCATCAAATACCAGAATTAGCAGGTCCACCACTGGCACCATGTGCTTTTCACAGATGAGGGCAGTTTCACCCTGAACACATCTGATAGCTGTGAAAGGGTCTATAGAAGCCATGGAGAATATTATGCTGCCTGTGACATTGTTCAGCATAACCGGTTATGTGATGGATCGGTCATGTAGTGAGGTATATCCATCTACCTGTGCACAGACCTTTAGAGCAGGGGTGGGGAACCCCAGGCCTCAAAGGTCTGTGTCCTGCAGGTTTCAGGTATAAGCCTGGGTCAACACACCTGAATCAAATGATTAGTTCATTAGCAGGCCACTGGAAAGCTTCAAGACATGTTGATGAGGTAATTTAGCCATTTGAATCAGCCGTGTTAGATCAAGGACACATCTAAAACCTGCAGGACACCGGCCCTCGAGGCCCCCACCCCTGCTCTAGAAGCTAGGCAACGGCACCCTGACTGCCATTAGGTATCAAGATAAAATCCTTGAACCCATTATCAGGCCCAACACTGGTTCAGTGGGTCCTGGGTTCCTTCTGGTGCATTGTCGTGCACTAGGAGGAACCTGGTGAGGCCAGTCATGTGGCAAGAGTATGCAGGCAGTTCCTGGACGATGAAAGCATTGATACCATTGACTGGCCTCCACGCTCGTCTGACCTAAAGCCAATAGAACACCTTATGTTTCAGTCCATTCAAGGCTGCCAGGTTGCACCTCAAGCTGTCTAAGAGTTCAAATTCAGCCCTCTGTAGGTTGATCATTTTTGTTTCCCTCAAACAAAGTGGCATCCTTCCATTCCTAACACATTAGCCAGTCTATAACAGTATACAGTACATATCCAACATCATTTTCTTCTGCCTCATTGAGACCTGATGTGTTTTCTAAGTGTTACTTTTATTTAGTTATTTTTGTAGAAGTGTATATGGCAGAATATTTATTTTTGGGTCCTGTCCTGGTGCTTTTGGCAAAGTGCATGTAGATTAGAACACATGCAGCTGTTGCAGGCCTCATTTGAAGCCTTTGTTTCTTAATTACTCAGGTCTGAACAAACACACACTTTGTTCCACATCAAAGCAGTCACAGATTTGTTAAGGATCATTTCATCTGCTTGTCTGTGTACCGACTTGTGTCTGTACAACTTGTACCCACCCCACTCTGCCTCCTTTTATCTTTCTCTAACTGATTCCTAACCATCTAATTGTATTTATTTGACTGATAATTTAAAACCCAGCGGAAGATATTTAGCCAGTTTTTCATTTATGGAGAGACAGGCTTATTCCGAGGACAGGCAAAAGGTTTTCAATCAGAGACAAGACTACATTTCACTCAGGGGGGATTACAGGTTGGCATTATTTCAGCGCCAAATCCCATCAAAACAGTGACTTCACACAGTGCGCTGCCAGCTTTTCCCATTTTCATATCACTCAACTTCAGCCACTACAATTTCATAATGATTTTCTTAGCACAGCGTTGTGCAAATGCTTTATCATTTGCAGGGGCTAAAACTTCATGCTGCTGATTAAAACCAGGCAACATTTGCAGATGATGACTGAGTCATTATTAACAGTAAGCTGCTTGGCCATCAAAATGTCACACCCGTGTTTCTGGCCCTGCATGACTCACACTGATGAGTTCTTGTTTTGTTTAGTTATAAATTCTCTCATTTGGCCTGATTTGCTGAACAGTCCACACACTAGGAAGCTGTGCCTGTCAACACATTTCATGCCTTTTAATATATTTAACAGATTTTAACCACTGTCACACTTATCTTTTTGGGTTTGGTTTGGGGTTGCAGCTGTTTGTCACACATCCAAGGGAGTTAGAAGATACTGAACTGCAGTTTAGTAATATCTAAACTACTCTAAATGTAGGATTTATTTAGGGTACTCAAATGTAATATAGGTCCAGTTTAATGTGCTGGGCATTCAATTCATCCATTATCATCTTTACAGGCTAAACCATGAAATAATTTGAAATAAGCATTTGATTTATTAAAAGACTGGCAAACCTTAGTTCAAGGTCATATATACATACAAACACACACTCTGCATCTCTGTGAAGCCTCTTTTGCAGCCATAGCTATGAGGTTCAGCGCTGGTTCAAAAGGGAAAACTAAAATCTGGAAATGGGGATGAGGGAGAGAATGAAAGAGATAAGAAGGAGAAGAAGTAATGGAAATAGACTAGTGAATGCACTCCAACTTAGCAGGGAAATACAATAAGATCATGCAGAAGTATTAAAAATGTATATCAATAGATTGAGTGTATGAGATGAAAACATGAGCAAAAGCAGATAGACAGAGGGGGGAGTGATGGATGAGAAAGGCCAGAGCATATCCATGACTAAGCAAGTGAGATGAGAGCAGAGAGCGCTGAAGATGAGCGAGGAAAAACAGGGAGAACAAAAGCAGCAGAAGAACAGTGCAGAAACAAATGGGGGTAAGGAACAGAAGGAACTGGGGGAAAAAAAGGAATAATCAATGGTTTTATTAAACCAGTTCATTTCATGTAATAGTGTTTCAGACATATAGTATAGACAGCTACAAGGGCATTCAATAACCTCTTCAACCTCTCACAGCTCTTTGCGTAAGAATATTCCATTCACCCAGGATCTTGTCGAGAGATTCTTTGAGTTTTACCAGCCTTTCCTCTGTAAAACCCATGCACGCAGCGCTTGTGTCAATTACAATCCAATTTTCCAGTCTTAATACAATGCCTTATGTGTGTTCACAGAGTTCACTGTAATCATTCCTTTTATCCACAATGGCCATGAAGTACATGTTAGACGGTGAAGAACGGTCAAGTGATGCGAGGTGCACATGTGGCAGAAACCCCACAGCAAGAAATGTTTGAATTGGTTTGCAGACAAACTTTATTTATACGTGACTTGTTTCGGGGATTACAGATACAAAGAAATGCTTGCAAACAAAGTATTTGGTGAATAACATAGTTTTCACATTTGAACAATAGTTGCTAAAAAGAAATCTGAAAGAAGTCTACAAAAACCAACCAAATCACATCTGAATTATATCCACACTCCTATTTCTGTGCAAAAAAAGAATTGAAAGTTATTTGTAGGTTATTTGTCCCAAATATGCAACTGTGTGAAAAGACACAATTTTACACAACCAAAAATAAAACTATGGACAAGCCAGTGTTTGTGCATGTTTCACTGGCCAATCTGGGAGAGCGTAAACCTCATGTTTCATTTGACTTAATTATATTTGTGTCACGGTTCTGGGTCCATTGGACCCAGTATTTTGAGTTTATTGTGTTTTGATTTAAGTTTGCATCAG
Organism: Haplochromis burtoni; assembly: GCF_018398535.1. Classification (NCBI taxonomy): domain Eukaryota; kingdom Metazoa; phylum Chordata; class Actinopteri; order Cichliformes; family Cichlidae; genus Haplochromis; species Haplochromis burtoni. The sequence goes on from NW_024582569.1 coordinate 718,113, forward strand.
GGATTGTGTTCTTGTTCTCTTGTCGTGTTATGGTAATGTTTATGTCTATTATTAGAGTTCCATGTTCTGTTTATCTGGGTTTAAGATGTGGGTTTAGTTTCATATGTCATTTCAAGTCTGTCTCTGTCTAGTCTGTGTCTTAGTAAAGTGTGTTTTGTTTCCTGTTTTATTGTGAAGGTCTGCGTCTCATGTGAGTGCGTTCAGTTTTACCTTTGTCTCGTCTTGTTGATTATTCCCAGCTGTGTCCACCACCTGTGTGTAATTCCCCTGTGGTTCTCTGTGTATTTAAGTCATGTCTTCAGTCATTGTTGTTGCTGGTCCGTCTGTGTATTCCACCCTGCGTCATCTGTGTATCTACCATGTCTCACCCGTGTGTTCTCCCTGCTGTCCATCATCATTCTCCTCTGCGCATTCTCATTCAGGTTTGTGCTTTGTAGTTTTAGTTGTTTCCCAGTATAGTTTAGTTCTCCGTGTTGCCGTTTGCCTCTCCTTTTGTGTCCAATAAATCACCTTTTACACCTTTACGACTGCCTGCGTGTGGATCCTCCTTTTCCTTTTCTACACGGCTCTTCTCACGCGCCGTGACAATTTGGGTAAACTTTAGAATGTATTTTTGCACGGTTTTCATTCCTCAGAACAAAGAGCTGAGTTCCAAGAACTAAGATGGAACGGGCTGATCCCTGTGATTGCAAGAGGACCCAATCCTTTCAGTGTTCATGTGAGAATAGGCTGTGGCCCAAAAGTTTATGGGTTCAACTATTCATTTTAAGTCAGACTGTAAATTTTCATATTTTTAAGGCGCATTTCCTCATTTATAGTTCCTTAACAATCAGTTGATGAGCTTGTAAACTTGTATCTTTGTCCCAAGCTTTTGTTTTTTCTCACACACAGAAAAAATCCAAGTGAACCAAAGTGTGTTATTTCCAACCCCATGAGACTTTTTCTACCACTCCCAGCCACATGTGTCTGGAGCCGGAGCAACAAAAGTGAATATAGGAAGAACGTGCTGTGTTCTGGAATATTGGAGAATGTAGAGATTTTACATTCATTTTATGGCTAGTTGTGAGGCTGTACGGACCAAACCGTCTGTCGTACTCTTCTGCATCACTTAATGCAAAGGAAGTGTGGCTACAGGAAGGCATTTGTTTGGTCCCCACCTGAGTGCGATTGCAGTTTGTTGAACCACAGTTTGATTTAAGAGTACAAAAGGAGGACTGCTCTTCACAGTCGGTTTGAAAATACCAAGATGACGACTCAGCTCAAGGCTTTATAACAGGACTTCATTGTGTATCTTCTATACTGGATATGGTTAGTCCAACTTCCCAGAAGAAATCAACAGCACTGGCCTTCAACTTTTCCAATTCACCCCAGTTGTACTTTGAATAATTAGGATATGAAACAGATACACAATGAGTCGGTGTGGTTTAGACCAAGTTGGTCTATGCTTTCCATGTATGCAGTCCATTGACCTAAAAGTCCTATGGACTTCCAGTAGGTATACTGCCGTACTGTGGTTTTAGCACAGCTAACTTTGGAGGAGTGATTGTTACAATCAACAGCACATTAACATTTTTAGCTAAATATTCAATCTAAACTGGCAACTGCTCACACACGCCTAAAGACACACAGAAATAATTTACACAGTAATGTTGTATTTGATCTCATCGAGATGAAATAACTCAGATTTATGAGTTTCCTTCCTCATAGTTTATGAAATCTTTGCAGCCATTACACAGCAGCAGGACTGATGGGTGAGCTCCATCTGTAGCCTCTAATCTGAGGGATGTTCCCCACATTTCAACACTGCTGCACAATTATGCAAACGTTACACTGTGGATAACTCTATTAGAGTTCATCGTTTATCTACCAAAGGGTGTGCAAAATGTTAGGTGTTTTTAGTCTCATAGGTTCTACTCCTTGGTGTGTCTAGCTCTTTAGCAAAGATTTCATAAAGGAAATGGTATTTTCCTTCATTTTTCTTATTTTCTGTTGGTGAAAAGAAAATGGCTAAGATATACAAACCCCCCCCCAAAAAACCCTCTTCTGTTCTCGTATCCCATGACCAAACTTTTCAGAAAGTTTTGGCCAGACCAATTCTTCTGACAGTTGTCTAGCAGACAAACAGACAGGAACAGCATGACCCCACTAACTAAAGGAGAACATAATCGCCCAGAATAACCAGAATGAACCATAACCTGAAGATTGAAGGGAGGAAATTATTCTCTCCGTCCTGTCTTCTAGCACTGCAGGGCAAAGACTTCCAGAGGCTCCTCATTTGGCTGTGTGTGAATCCATGTGTCTATGATTATTCCTACATCTTAAAGCAAAATAGAGTCAATTATTCACAACCTTTAACTTACTGAAAAATTCAAAATAATATCTTTTGTAACCAGTTCCTTTTTAAAGCAGTTAAAAGTGAAACGTGACTGTAAATATCTACAAATCCTACGCATGAACACCCCCGCATCACATGCCAGACTGACATAAAACAAGACGTTGACTTCAGCAAGCAGTCAGCCCTCTGCTCTCCATGAGTCTGCACCCACAGAGGAAGCTGCAGAGCTCACACAGCATCTAAACCTGAAGAAATGATGTTTCCTGATTGCTGAATGTACTGTGTGAATGATAAGGTTTTCACTGTCGGGGTAATGTAAATCTGTTATTTTAGCCTCTTTCTGTGAATGTATGATGAATTAGCTCACCTATTGCCAGCTGGGATAGGTCGTGTTTCTTTTTGAAGTTATACCATTAGATGTAGTTTGGTAGAAAACGAAGACATTTCTCATCATCTCTGATATATCTGAGTTGTGACATGAACAGGTGTCAGACACATACTGTATTTAAAAGATGGAGCTAGCTAATCGGAGATCAACCATCAGTTTACATGATGAAGCTTTGAATTGAGCATTTTTATTTAGGCTGCTCTTAATGCTCCTTCAAGGGAGTGTTGGATCTGAAAAGCAGGGGTGGGACGACCTTCCAGCCTATCCTGTGCCATCATGGATCTTACTCTACATACTTCCCTGGAGGCGGTATGTAGCAGATCCTCATTCAAAATGGGGCCTATCTATTCTTTAAAAGCAAAGGGACCAAACTTGAGTTATCAATCCATTCAACTATTAGCATGGCAGCAAACAGGCTGACACCCAAAACTGTGAAACTAATAGAGCATCGTGGGGATTAGTAGCTGTATGAATTTCAAATTGCAATCCCTAACACCACTCATAAGTAAAATTAATCACATTGCTGGAACATGCTGCTGCCAAGACACTGCAGTCCAGAGTTTGAATGACATCTGGCTATGGTGCAAAGTCAGCGATATTAAAAGGAGGCTAAGTGAACTATATATATATATGTATATATATATATTAGTTCATTTACATCTTGAGTATAAAACAAAGAATGTATTTGACATTTTGAGCACCCTTACAGTATTTTAATACAGTAAATCAGAGGTGGCAGAATAATCAAAGCAGTTCACACTTAATTATCTAAGTGTAAGTGTTTCTCCGCTGCTAGCACTTGCGAGAGCCTTTTGAATTCACCCATACTTTCAAACATGTCAAACTTCTATTCTTGCCCCAAGACCTCATTTATATACTGATACCCAGCCACGGAGCTTAATGATGAAGAACAATAGCTGAATAACCCTGTCATTTTCAATCAATGGGCAAAAATGCCTCTTGTCGTAGAGTTCAGAAGATGAAGGATGTTTCAAACAGCGAATTCAGTAATGAGGTTCTTAAGATACTGTGAGGAGACAAGAGGCAATTAAATTCCCAGGAATAAGGGGTGGGGGAAAGGTGTTGACTGAACAGACTGAAAAGATCGCAATTTGTTCTGAGTATAATTTTCGTTTATGCTTTCCTGTTCCTCCTGTACTAGTTCGCTTTGTGCATCTCAAAAGCTTTGTGTTTCCTGCCTCTTCCCCGCCTCCAATTTTCCGCCAAAAAGTTCTCTCGGCTTCTAAGTAATCGTAAGCAATACATTGGAAATAAATTGAGTTGTCAGTGGGTGATTGCTTACGTCTGGTTTAGCCATCTCATCTTTTCCTCTCCCACCATGCCCCTGCACTTCCCACCATCCATGTATGTCCGTGTTCTGTCTTTCAGTAGGTGCCCCTTCCGTAATCACATCTCTCTCCTTTACCCTCCTCTTATTCCTTTTCTCCTCCTATCATTTTGGTGATCATTTTCTTTCCAGAACGTGTTCTTTGCTTCTCTATTACACCCATTCGCCCGTCTTCTTACTCTCCCTGCTCTCTCTTCCACGTTCCCTGGCTGTGAGGTGATGTATGGTCCCTGTCAGCGGCAGAATCAATGGGACGCCGGTTGTTTTAATTTAGCCTGGAAGCCCAGCGGATCCAGATCCTCAGTGTCATGGAAGAGCGATAGCGGTGGCCTTTCTCTTCTGTTTTTACTCCCCCCCCTCTGTCCGCCCTGGCTCGCTGCATTGATCAACACTTAGCTCCCTTTGGACAAGGCTCTGTGGAGGCCTGCGCCATCTAAAGGCCTTAGAGAACACCTTGAGTCTGTTAACATGCTCTGGATGTGCATCAGCACCAATCGATGAGTCACCTCACAGCCTGAGATCCTGGCTGCTAATACATGTTAGCAGTCAAGTGTGGTGACACGCCAATAGACAGATGGTTAAAGCTGTCACCTGTACTGATGTGCTGTGGGCACACATTTAATAGTTAAGTGGCAAAGGTATTTTCTGTAACATTTAACAGGTTTGAGAAGCATGTATTTTCACCGCTTATGTGCTTTAATATCAAACTGCTTTGAAGAGCTGCAAAAACATCCGGTAGGACGTATAAACAATTGACAATGGCTTAGTTGGGAAAAGGTTCGACGAGCTTCATTTGAGCCAAGATTTGTGGCTCATCAGGCACATTTTCCCTGACAGCTCCTCCTCTCCTTCTGTCTCAAATAATTTACCTTCTTTTTGTCATCCCCCTTCTCCGCCACCCATCATTAATACAAATCATTTCCTCCAATATTCCCCAATGCCAGGCTTGAGCGAAAGCCGTCATGCGAAGCTCCCATCATGGGCTAAAGTAATTAAAGTCGCTGCTTTGAAACAAAAGGCTGGCTAGAGAAGAGCTTTGGAGAAAAAGGAAGAAATGTGCACAGCGAGAAGGGGGAGGCAATCAGGGAGGTGGGTTCCATTACAATGCTTCTGTTGATGAGAAAATATGCTGTACACAAAGGTCGTGGACGAGAATTATTGGGTTTTTAACAGGAGTATGCACAAAAAAGAAAAATAGTTCGGGGTTGTGCACGTTGGCGTTCGAGAAATTA